>NW_026777784.1:0-103133 GCF_028023285.1 Balaenoptera ricei
TCTTCTCTGACCATGTCAGGTAAGAAAAGAAACTTTGGAAAGTTTTGCGTTCGATTTCTTTTGCCCCTAAATTGAGTAGGAGATTCAAAATAGCATGGAATAATGAGGGAAAGTATTGAACTACAAGTCTGGAGACCTAATTTCAGTTTTGACTTTGACGTTTACTATCTGTGTGACTTTGGACAAATCACTGGCTGTCTCACAAAGCCTGTTGCTTTCCTTAACTGTTACGTTAGGATACCACATTGGGTTGATCACTCTGATCCCCTTCTTTTCCAGTACTGAGCCTTAAAGGGTACCCATGTAGAAAACGAAATCAGACACTTCTCAAGAGTGTTTCAACAGAAACATAGAAAAGCCAGGGGACATAGAAAACTAGCAATATATACCAAGATGTTTCATCTCTAATGGTCTCCCTCCACTAGGATTTCGACTAGTTGAAAAGAGAGAATAGGGAGAGAGGATGGAGAGTACTGGGCTCTACAGGGAGGCACAGAGTCGAGCGTAAGGAAGTTTAGGATGGTTTTCATTAGCACAGGCCAACAGGCACCAAGAGATGGGAGAAAATGTAAGAATGAAGAGGGAAAGCATAGAGGAGCTCTCAAGAAAAACGGAGTTTGCAATGGAATGCTGATGGGAACCAAAGATTTTCAATTAAAGCAGAAACAGCACAGAGGGAAACCTGCTCAGAGCAGGGCAAAACCAAGTTGATGGTAGCAAACCCTTACATTAACAGACGAAGAAGGAAAGTAAGGCCAGAACAGGGGATCACCAGGAAAGGCAGCTTATCAGAAAAGTCATACTCCGTTTTCTTTCTTTTATTGCCTCTCTGAATACAGTTGGCCACTTGACAGTTTTGAATATAAACATTTTAGAAACACGTTTTAGAAATGATGCCTCCTATAAACAAGCAACCACAGTGGTTATCTAGGGGGCTGCTTTTCAGTGTTTTATTCTTTCTAATTTTTAAACTAGGTAGACATTTCGCCAATTCAACATTTTAAGTGGTATCTTCTAAATTGAATCAGAAGGACTATTTTCCTTTGTGTGATATGTAGGTTCTAAGGCAAGGCTGCTTTTCATTTTTACAGTTATTTCCTTCCTAACACAGAGAGCACATTGATCAACAGCCATCGTTCGCTTGTAGATCTTAGCTACCGAAGAAGAAGAAGAAGAAGAAGAAGAAAAAGTCAAGCCCCACATCTCTAATTCCCCCCCACTTAGGGAATTCCCTGGCGGTCCAGTGCTTAGGACTCGGTGCTTTCACGGCCAGGGCCACGCGGCGCGGCCAAAGAAACAAAACAAACAAACATCCACGTTTATCGAAAACCATATTGTGGAGTCCTGTGGATTTTCTTACATTTGAAAATCTTTTTTAATTGGATTCTAGGCATGATGGTTTTTTGAGGTTTTGGGATGCCATCTTCTTGGATGCTGAAGATGATTCTAATCTAAGTTCTAGGATAAATCCAAAAACCTTCCTGATACATTTTAAGCTTCCTTTCTGCTTATTATATAAGCTATATTCATTGAAATATATATTTCTCCTAGGCTTAATACCTCTTACTTGCTGGGTAAAAATATGAAGGAGCACAATAATGAAACTCTTTTACACTTATTATTTTGCTGTCTGCTTCGTACCGGTTTTCATTGAAATACTTGTCTATATGTGTTGTGGCTACCTATACATGCACATTTATTGCATTCTGTTGCTTGTTATGCATTTTTTACTGACATACCTTCTCTGTCTGTATGCATTGGCTAGGAATTCATTCACCTCTATCACCTCCATCGTGTTTTCTGGTTAATAGTATTCACTAAAATAGAGTGGGCAAAATTCACTTTCATAATATTGCATGGATAGTACAGAATGCCATTTGTTAGTAAGTTCATTAGGCTTCGATACTTGCCACATACCCCCGTTTTCATTAATATCTATGGATTTCTTTTTCGTTAACGTAATATGCTTGTCATGATTTTTCTTTGTCTTTCTAGAACTTATTGTATCTTCCTCCATATAAATCATACGCAATAGATCAGCTTATTCATCTATTAATTATTACTGCTATTATTATTGGTGGTGGTGTTATAACCACTTTATAGATGAGTAATCTGAAGGAATCAGATAACTTTTCCCTTTCCAAAAGCACTTAAGAAATCCACTTTCGGGTAATCATTTTGAGGTAGGATGAGAAACCAGGCTTGAAGAGGGCAAAAATGACTCTTTCAATTCACCAGTTGGACTGAGCTGTACGTCACCTCTAGGTAATAGCGTGGGAACTGCACAAGCAAAGGGAGACACTGAAGACGACAATGGTAATAGCCGTACTGTTTTCTAATGGACAAAAAAAAATGCCTATATTATAAGTTCTGTTTCTCCTGCTTTCTGGCAGTATCATGCTCAGAGTGGAGTCCTGGCAAGGAAGTCAGGATACTTAGGTTCTGAAACCTGGTAATGATACTAACATAATGAGAGAACTTGAACAAGTCAACCCGACCTCTCTGAGCCTCAGTTTCCTTACTCACGAAATGAGACTGAGAACATCGAAGTTCTCTAAGGGCCTCCTAGTTCTAAAATGCTTCCAGTCTAGGAAATAGCATAGAAGTCAATACGAGTGCAGGCTGAAGGGAAAGACAGGGCAGGGAGAAGGTTGCTTCCAGCCTAGAGAACAATCTCTGAACCACACCACTTGGCTCTTCTGCCCGTCTGTGCCCAAGATTGGGAGCACAGGCAGTTAATAGAGAAGAGTGGAAAACTGCTCAGTCCTTACAGCCATCATTAACTGTCTGATTTTGGGTTTCTCAGGAAGTAGTGATAGTAGAGGTGTCCTGATAGCAAGAACCTTCAGATGATGCCGTTCCTCAAACGTAGTGAGAATTTCTCAACCTCCCTGAGTTTGTCATGACCCTCTTGTTCTTACAGAAAATTTCCAACATCCATCTCTACTTGGAACTCTAAATTCTCTGCAGCATTCTCCTCCTGTGGTGAGCAATGCAACTTCCCTAACACGAAGTGTCTGCAACTTCTCCAGAGTCTCTGCCCCTGCCGTCAGTTCGGCATCGGCTACTGGTACCCCTTTCCAGACACTCATGGGTAGTGCCTACCTTTACCAACATTCTAGCACGACTATGTTATCTGGAGTTACTGACCACAGCCAGATCTCCACTTCAGCTGCTTCCTATCCAGGTGTTCTTGAGTGGGACATCACAGCAAGCACTGAAAAGAATTCTTCTTCACTCGGAGACTTTACTCTGGCACTCACTGACCGCCACACAGCTGCCTCCTCCATGTTTCTGGCAGCCCAGTATGATAAAACTTCAGATGCCAAGAACATGGTCCCTCTACATCCATCGCTTTCTGCCAGCCTTGCTCAGGGAACACCATCTCAGATTCCAAATCAGGGGCAGAGCCGCCTGCCACTTCCCTGCCAGGAAGGAAGCCAGGTATATTACTATAACCAAGGCACACTGGGGTCTTTACTGTATGGAGAACTTGGCTCCTGCCCGCAATCCTACGGCTCGGCGTCATACACAGGAAGTCGGGCCTCTGGGCAACCAGAAATGGGAATGGGACTGAAGGAGATTCAGCCCACAAATATCCGACCACCAGCTTCCACCTCTGCAGTCTGCCACCCTGTGTCTGCTCAACGCATCACGGAAACAAGTTTTCAAGGTGAGTATAACAAACGCCAGAGAAAGTTGAAGAATGAGGTCGGCATTCAAAAATGGGGTCAAATCGACAGCTGGGAAGGGGTGTAGAGGCAGGTAGAATTTAGATCCTGAGCCTTTAATAACCACTACCTTCGCTCAGTGCCCTCTGTTTTTAGACTCTATATGGGAACACCTAGGGCTTCCCTGGTGGCGCCGTGGTTAAGAATCCGCCTGCCAATGCAATGCGGGGGACACGGGTTCGAGCCCTGGTCTGCGAAGATCCCACATGCCGTGCAGCAACTAAGCGCATGTGCCACAACGACGGAGCCTGCATTCTAGAGCCCGTGAGCCTCAGCTACCGAAGCCCACGTGCCTACAGCCCATGCTCCGCAACAAGAGAAGCCACCGCGATGAGAAGCCCGCACACCGCAACCAAGAGTAGCCCCCGCTAGCCGCCAACTAGAGAAAGCCCGTGCACAGCAATGAGAGACCCAGTGCAGCCAAAAAAATAAATACGTAGACTAAATAAGTTCAAACAGTAAATAAATACATAAACATAAATTACAAAAAAAAGAACACCTAATGCAGGTGGGAAGGTGGGAGGGCCACTGTAGAGGTCATCTATGCTACATGTACAAGAACCCCGAGAGCACACCAATCGGTACCACACTTTTCACTGCTGTAGCCGATCGTTCCCCCTGTACTGCCACACTGTAGCACTCCCTTCCCTCATCTACTGCTATAGTCTCTTTGGAAGGTGTTTCAGAACTCTTGTTATGAGAGTGCCAGTTGAACTGTCCTCACTTCCTTCATTTATACCAGGATTGAAGACCTTGTGGTCCGAGATCCTGTCCAGAGAGCAAGCAGGCTAAGACTCTGTCTTTGTTGATGTATTTCATCAGCAAGGGCTCTACCCCCTCTCCTAGTTCATGGTGTGACGTGTTCTTGGCCTCTCGGGAAAGTGGGGAGAATGGAAAGGACCCTATATGAGAATGCTAGGCTCTGTAAAACATTTCAGGTTTTTAAAAATAAGACTCATTTTGTATTGGACTTATAACAGTCCTATGAAATACAAAGCGAGCCGAGAATCAGCGACAGGAAAGGCTCACCAGTAAGAATTACAACAGTCACCGCTTACCTCGTAGCATAGGGCACTGTCCATGATCCTTAAGAAGAGTTAGTAGAAATGCCTTGCCCATCTTGCCCCTGAACCCCTTGAAAGGTACACGACTGCTGTGTTGGTGTTTAGGGGGAGCATCTCACTTACCAGGGACTGACTTCTCCCTTGATCCCTTTGTAGGGATGGAGACCTCCCCCCTGGTGATGAAAAATTCCCTGGGATTGCAACCTCCAAGCCAGACGTTTTGTGTGACACAAAGTCAAGAACTCCCCAAGTCCTGCAGTAGCAGAAACAGCCACATACTTGAGAGTAACCCACCATCTGAACTTGGGGACATTTCAGTGACAGCTCCAGTCCAGAGTGCCAGGCGTCTCCTGGCCCTGCCTCCAGCTCCAAGCCAGGGACAAATAGAGAGTAAGCACGTGGATGATATCAAAACCAAGCTTTCAAAGCCTCTGGATGCCTACCAGATCCCAACAGAGAACCAAGATCCTCCACTACTCCCTTTAGGAATCCCTGATATTCACCAGCCGCTGGCCTGCACCGATCCCCTCAGCCAAGAGGAGCAGCCTGGTTCTGAAAATGCTGATCTGGGAGAGAACAGCCGGAGTCGTCAGGACCTAGGGACACTTGAAAATGGGATTGAACCTAGCAGTGGTCTTGCAGACGTTACTACACTGGCGGAGGATATTCACCTTCCCCAGCTCTTTAATCCTTTGAAAGATCTTGATCAATCCCAAGGTCCCAACGTGATCAAAGCTAAAGACACCAGAGCCATTAAGGTGAATCAGGTGCAGGAAAAGCCAAGTGTCATAAAGGTTCCCTCTGATCAACCCAGGAAGAACAAACAGAAAGCCTCTGAGCCTATCAGTGGCGCTCCCAAGGCCAAAATCCAGCCAAAGAATCCAGAGTGCCTGTTAGGGGGAGAAGTGGTTACCTGCCACGCTGCAGTCAGTGACAGGGCTCCTGTGAACACGGCCAAGCACTCTCAAGGCAAACCTCAGAAAGCTGCATCCAGAAAGATCAGCAAAACTAAGAGCCACGGGCAGGAAAAGACCAAAAGGACCAGAGGGAGAAACAAGGCTGAAGAGAACAAGCAGTCAGGGAACAAAGTCAAGGCAGAAGAGAAGCCAGCAATCCCCCACACGAAGCGAAAGGAACACCAAACTGAGCTTCTCCAACAGAGCTTTCAAAAGCCTCGAACCTCCCTTGGCGTGCGCATGCTGGAGTCTGTGAAGGTTCTTCATGCGCTGGGGAAGAAGAATGAGACGAAAACTGGGCTCTCTTCCTGTCGGCTCTTGGGAAAGTCAAGCAACCCCAAAGACCCCCAGCCACCCCCAGCTATCCAGCCATGGCGGCATACCCCACGTGAGGGGAAGGGTCCTGAGAAAACGCAAGTCCAAGCCCAGAAACCAGACAGCAGTGCTGAAACAGAGTGTCCATCTCCAGCCCAGTATGAGCGGCCTCCTCCTGGGAAGGTCAAGTTGATACCTCTGCCTTTTTCTGCCTGGGACAAGCCTCAAGCTCGACCCGCTCCTCGGAGGCCCCAGTCTCTGGCCTCACATCGGCCTGCTGGGGCTTACCGTGCCCAGCCTGGTTCTACTGACTCAGCTCAACCTGCTGCAGTCAATTCATCCCAGCCAGCTCCTGCCTCTTTGCCAGGCCCCGCCAAACCAGCTCAGCCAACTGTGACCAACCCAACCCAACCGGCTTGGACCAACCACACCCAGCCTCGTGTCCCTCAGTCTGCTGCTCCTAGGCCTGCACCCTCCAAAACTTCATCTGGCGCTCCTCTCCAGCGGGAGCCTGTTCCCCCTGCTGTGAATAAGCGCCAGGCCCCACCCAAGCTCCAAACCCAATTTCTACTCCAAGACTTCAGCAAGCAACGAGTTCCATGGAGGGAACCCAACGTGCCTGAGCCAGTCATGTCAAAGCCCATCGAACAAGAGCAGAGGCCAGAGCGAGAGGCCATGAAGAGGCGGGCTCAACAACAACGGGAGAATGCTGCCAGATACACCTCTTCGGGCAAGCTGCAATTTTTCACCGAGAGGGAAAACGAAATGGAAATTGCCGACTACTACGGATACGTCAAGTGAGAGCTGCTAGGATTCTTGGTGCCACCTTGGCTACCAGCTGTTCTTCCATACACAGGTAAGACAGGTATAGAACTGAATAAGTAAATGGAATACAATTAAATAGACGAGTAACAAACCTTTCGAATTTTCAGATGCTGCTAACTGGGGCGTGAGAAAGGAAGGACTGAAAGTTGGATGGGAGAATGAAGGAAAGGGGTAAAAACTGAGCAAAGAGGAAGGAACTTGGCCCAGGGCTAGGAAGGCCAAAAGAGACGTATGGATTTAGGAAAGGAAGCAGGAGTGAGGATGAAATGGCAGAAGTAAAAAGCAGGGTCAGAGGTCTGGGTTGAAAGAACACAATTGGAGTAGAGTTGAAGGTGACAGAAGAGGAGTCTAGGTTTACTAGGAGAAATAGAAAAAGTCTCTCGGGGACGCTGGCCTTAAGTCTCACAACCACCAGATAGGTATTTCAGAAAACAAGAGGTTCAGGACACATCTCTGAAAGGTCTGAGTTGCCTTATTCAGGTGTGACTGTAGTGGGGGAATAGGGAAATCTACCAGAGAAGTGGCTAGGGCTCAGAGTTATCCTAGGGGCAGCTGACGACAGGGGCAGAGCCAAGGGAACTGCTGGATCAGGAGGCCCACGAACAAATCAGGGGCAGAGCCGCCTGTCACTTCCCTGCCAGGAAGGAAGCCAGGTATATTACTATAACCAAGGCACACTGGGGTCTTTACTGTATGGAGAACTTGGCTCCTGCCCGCAATCCTACGGCTCGGCGTCACACACAGGAAGTCGGGCCTCTGGGCAACCAGAAATGGGAACGGGACTGAAGGAGATTCAGCCCACAAATATCCGACCACCAGCTTCCACCTCTGCAGTCTGCCACCCTGTGTCTGCTCAACGCATCACAGAAACAAGTTTTCAAGGTGAGTATACAGACGGCAGAGAAAAGTTGAACAATGAGGTCAGCATTCAAAAATGGGGTCAAATCGACAGCTGGGAAGGGGTGTAGAGACAGGTAGAATTTAGATCCTGAGCCTTTAATAACCACTACCTTCTCTCAGTGCTCTCTGTTTTTAGACTCTATATGAGAACACCTAGGGCTTCCCTGGTGGCGCCTGCCAATGCAGGGGACACGGGTTCGAGCCCTGGTCTGCGAAGATCCCACATGCCGTGCAGCAACTAAGCGCATGTGCCACAACGACGGAGCCTGCATTCTAGAGCCCGTGAGCCTCAACTACCGAAGCCCACGTGCCTACAGCCCATGCTCCGCAACAAGAGAAGCCACCGCGATGAGATGCCCGCACACCGCAACCAAGAGTAGCCCCCGCTAGCCGCCAACTAGAGAAAGCCCGTGCACAGCAATGAGAGACCCAGTGCGGCCAAAAAAATAAATACGTAGAATAAATAAGTTCAAACAGTAAATAAATACATAAACATAAATTACAAAAAAAAAGAACACCTAATGCAGGTGGGAAGGTGGGAGGGCCACTGTAGAGGTCATCTATGCTACATGTACAAGAACCCCGAGAGCACACCAATCGGTACCACACTTTTCACTGCTGTAGCCGATCGTTCCCCCCTGTACTGCCACACTGTAGCACTCCCTTCCCTCATCTACTGCTATAGTCTCTTTGGAAGGTTATTTCAGAACTCTTGTTATGAGAGTGCCAGTTGAACTGTCCTCACTTCCTTCATTTATACCAGGATTGA
The DNA here is from genome assembly GCF_028023285.1 of Balaenoptera ricei. NCBI lineage: Eukaryota > Metazoa > Chordata > Mammalia > Artiodactyla > Balaenopteridae > Balaenoptera > Balaenoptera ricei. The sequence continues at coordinate 8,561 of NW_026777784.1, forward strand.
AGACCTTGTGGTCCGAGATCCTGTCCAGAGAGCAAGCAGGCTAAGGCTCTGTCTTTGTTGATGTATTTCATCAGAAAGGGCTCTACCCCCTCTCCTAGTTCATGGTGTGAAGTGTTCTTGGCCTCTCGGGAAAGTGGGGAGAATGGAAAGGACCCTATATGAGAATGCTAGGCTCTGTAAAACATTTCAGGTTTTTAAAAATAAGACTCATTTTGTATTGGACTTACAACAGTCCTATGAAATACAAAGAAAGCCGAGAATCAGTGACAGGAAAGGATCACCAGTAAGAACTACAACAGTCACCGCTTACCTCGTAGCATAGGGCACTGTCCGTGATCCTTAAGAAGAGTTAGTAGAAATGCCTTTGCCCATCTTGCCCCTGAACCCCTTGAAAGGTACACGACTGCTGTGTTGGTGTTTAGGGGGAGCATCTCACTTACCAGGGACTGACTTCTCCCTTGATTCCTCTGTAGTGATGGAGACTTCCCCGCTGATGAAAAATTCCCTGGGATTGCAACCTCCAAGCCAGACAGCTTTCCTATGGAATGACAGAGAACTTGTCAAGGTGAAACACCAGTCTGCGGGAGAAAGGGAAGAAGAGAATGATGGAAATCGTTTCTGGGAAACTATTTTTACATTATGTGTTGTTTGTTCCCGGTAAATAAACTGAAATCTTCTTAACAGTAAAACAAAATCGAAACCACTAAAGCCAATAATACAGGAGTATAACGTTCGAAAAAAATTTCTTTGGCTGCGCAGCATGTGGGATCTTAGCTCCCCAACCAGGGACTGAACCCACGCCTGCTGCATTGGAAGCGCAGAGTCTTCACCACGGGACCACCGGGGAAGTCCCAGGACTACCACTTTTAAAGGAGAAGGTACAAACCCCTCGGTTCTATGAACTGGAGATTTTTAGTAAGAAGTCAATATATTTGTTGTTAGGCACATTTTATGTTAGGCTGTCTCCCTGCACAGGATGCAGGCGCCTTGAGAATGGAAGTCATATCCCTCTATAGTGTGTCCCTCTTCTTTCTGCTTTGCAGTTTGCTGCTCCACTTGTTCAACCCCACCTAGTAATAACCTATACTTCCCTTGTTCCTGTTTTCCCATCTGGAAAACAGACAAAAGGCAACCAAACAACGCAAAGGTCTCAACAAATAAGGGATATCCAAAACCAGAGATGGCCAGAACTTCTGTACCCCTGATGAAATAGTCCTCATACAAAACCTGATAATCAAATTCCTTAATGCTAGGAATCACAGTGAAAAATAGTATCTGAACTGACTTCTGTCAGATGAGTGAGAACTAAGGTTAATTCAGTGTATCTGAAGCATAGAAAGTGAGGGCAAAAGTGGCACAAGATGGGGCTAGAGAAGCAGAGAGGATTCTAGACCACGCAGAGTCTTAAAGGCCAACAGTGTGTTTTCTATTCTCAAAACAATGTTTGTGAGCGATGTTTATGAGCAACGTTCCAACTTGCTTTGAAGGTTTCTTGTGTGAAGAGTGGATGGGAAGGAAACAAGACATATGGACACTAGTTAGGACCTAATCGCAACAGACAGGCAAGTTCAGTATTAGGAAGTTGAGGAAGAGCTGGCTGACAGATTCCAAAGAAATTCAGGAGATGAACTGAAGCGGGCTTAATGGGGTAGGAGATGGAGGAAAGGAAGGTCTTAGGGAATTCAAGGGTTTACTGCACACATGAGCAAAGTCTCAAAATTAATCATTTGAACGTACAGAGGCGGATCTCCCAAATGACACCGGTTAGGAAGCAACGGTACGCCCTTTAGAATTCCTAGAGACAACACAAATCAACTGTTTCGATGGAAAATTCGGCGGGACTCTTGATTTCCATGGGAATACAGAGAAAAGAGACACTGATCTGGCTTGCAGGTATATTTAGGAAGTTGTTAGCCGGACATCGCCTACTAGTATCATGTAAGTAGGCCGTCCGAAGTAGGAAGCTTAGGGGAAAAACCTGGAGGAAAACTTAAAAGCTGAAGCCACACCTCCACACTACACCACCTTTCACAATTTCTTCTCAGATAAGCATCATCCCCATCAGTGAAGAAACTCGTACCTCATAATAGGAAAAACAGGCCTAAAGATTCAATGTGTGTCTTGGGAGGTCCCATCTATGCGATATCTTCCTGGGACCAGAAAAGGCCCCAGGAAGATCAATCTCTGCACCCCTGAAAGCTTACCACCAAGGAAAATGACTAGGTCCATAGATTTCCTCCCTCAAACCAGCTTACCTCACACATAGATCATTAGCAACTCAGCCCTTACTCACATCATCACAGTCACAAGAGTGGTTAGGGAGAAAAGCACTAACCAGGGGAACTAAAACAGAGGCAATCCAGGCCAAGCTGGGCTGGTGGCAGATATCTGCTCCTTACGCTCGGGTGCATAATGCGACTCACCACAGTGCCTTTTTCACAGACCCTTTTGAACGTTTCTCCACAGAATCCAACAGCTCAAGTTAGCTCATGACGCTTCAAGGTCAACAATCGTCAAGAGAAAAACATGCAATATGTCTTACAATGTTGGATTCCTTACAAACAGGACAAGGAGATAACCATGTAGACAAAACCAGAGCATTTGAAAACATCTGTATTCTACAAACACACCAGTGAATGCTATAAATAAGGTACTATGACATAAAACAAAATGAAAACTAGATGTGAGACTGTTCTCTTCAGTGTACAGACTTCATGGCAGTTGCTGCACACTATCTAGCTACTTAGATCTTTAACTCTCTGTTCTGTTAATACCAAATGAGGCCCAAGTGTGTCAACCTGTTTCCCACAGAAACCAAAAAGTCTACATGCATCTCTTTTCTCCTGTGCCCTTTCACCTTACCTGCTCCCAATTCTCCACCAACGTCCTCCTCTTTCTCTAATTATTCTCCTCTTCATTTTGCTTGGCCTTGCCCCCAAGCATGCAAGACAGAGAGTCCTAGAGGTCCAAGATTCTAGAGTGGCTGTTTGCAAGGCGGAGGAGATTACAGTAACTGCCACACTGTATATACTTCTGTGCAAAGAAAAAGGGACAGTGTTCAGAATGTCTCTCACATATAACAAGAGCTGGAGATGGCAGGATACCTGTGTGGCCCAAGGAACTAGAGCTAGCAAATTATGGGCCAAACAATTGCAACCAAAGGCTGGAAGAGGAAAGGTCTGCAACCAGCTCTGTCTCCTAGCTCTCTGGTATTTGCTGCCAACGGGCAGAGTCTATTTCGTGAGGCATCAAGCACTGAAAAGAAGACTCCTGCTGCTGGAAGTTGACAGGAAGTAACGTCCAATGCAAGATCAAGGCTTGTCCTCGAAGCAATGCCCATAATGGAAGAAAAAAAAACAAGAGAAAGCGGAAGAGAAATGTTAAGTCGCAAGTCCAACCTGGCCCCCAGCCTAGCCCAGCCCAAGGAAGGTAGGAGTCAAGGAGAAGAAACTAAAAGAGAAGAGCCTTGGACCACAACATTCTCCACAAGGTACACTCAACAAACTTCACCCTACTCTTGAACCAAGTTACAAAAAGAGCTTCTTAATCCCTACTTTGGCTCCTTAAAAGCTGCTATCAGTTCACTCATTAGACACATATGATTTCAGAACAACTGTAATAGTTCAAACTAGATGGCTCTTTCCTTCCTAAGGATTATTAATTAAATAAGATCTATATAGCTCTAAGTATATGATACATAAAATAGAATACTCAGTAGAATATAAGTAACTCTTAGTTCAGTGTATTAATGAACGTCTGTAAGAAATGTTGCAATGATTTCCCTAATGGAAGAGCCTGGGGGAGGTAAATCTGTCTTCTAGGATTTCCTCCCCAGAGCTCAGAAACTCAGGTGTTGTTTTAGCTCTCCTACACTCTCTTCACCCAAGCCCGCCTTCCTGTTGGGGATCGGACCTCCCTATTGGCTCTCTCATACCTTTCAACTGCCTGCTTTGTGACATCACTCTCCTACCAAACCTACTACCACTTGGTAGAGCCTTGGGGTTTCCGTGGAGCTGTTTGGACCAGTAACCAGTGACCTCTGTACTGGACACGTGCGCCGTTCAGCTGCAGCCACTCAGACATCCTCTAGTGTTGTCTCCTCATCCCTTGTACCTGCAGTGGATGCTTCCTCTTCTCTGACCATGTCAGGTAAGAAAAGAAACTTTGGAAAGTTTTGCGTTCGATTTCTTTTGCCCCTAAATTGAGTAGGAGATTCAAAATAGCATGGAATAATGAGGGAAAGTATTGAACTACAAGTCTGGAGACCTAATTTCAGTTTTGACTTTGACGTTTACTATCTGTGTGACTTTGGACAAATCACTGGCTGTCTCACAAAGCCTGTTGCTTTCCTTAACTGTTACGTTAGGATACCACATTGGGTTGATCACTCTGATCCCCTTCTTTTCCAGTACTGAGCCTTAAAGGGTACCCATGTAGAAAACGAAATCAGACACTTCTCAAGAGTGTTTCAACAGAAACATAGAAAAGCCAGGGGACATAGAAAACTAGCAATATATACCAAGATGTTTCATCTCTAATGGTCTCCCTCCACTAGGATTTCGACTAGTTGAAAAGAGAGAATAGGGAGAGAGGATGGAGAGTACTGGGCTCTACAGGGAGGCACAGAGTCGAGCGTAAGGAAGTTTAGGATGGTTTTCATTAGCACAGGCCAACAGGCACCAAGAGATGGGAGAAAATGTAAGAATGAAGAGGGAAAGCATAGAGGAGCTCTCAAGAAAAACGGAGTTTGCAATGGAATGCTGATGGGAACCAAAGATTTTCAATTAAAGCAGAAACAGCACAGAGGGAAACCTGCTCAGAGCAGGGCAAAACCAAGTTGATGGTAGCAAACCCTTACATTAACAGACGAAGAAGGAAAGTAAGGCCAGAACAGGGGATCACCAGGAAAGGCAGCTTATCAGAAAAGTCATACTCCGTTTTCTTTCTTTTATTGCCTCTCTGAATACAGTTGGCCACTTGACAGTTTTGAATATAAACATTTTAGAAACACGTTTTAGAAATGATGCCTCCTATAAACAAGCAACCACAGTGGTTATCTAGGGGGCTGCTTTTCAGTGTTTTATTCTTTCTAATTTTTAAACTAGGTAGACATTTCGCCAATTCAACATTTTAAGTGGTATCTTCTAAATTGAATCAGAAGGACTATTTTCCTTTGTGTGATATGTAGGTTCTAAGGCAAGGCTGCTTTTCATTTTTACAGTTATTTCCTTCCTAACACAGAGAGCACATTGATCAACAGCCATCGTTCGCTTGTAGATCTTAGCTACCGAAGAAGAAGAAGAAGAAGAAGAAGAAAAAGTCAAGCCCCACATCTCTAATTCCCCCCCACTTAGGGAATTCCCTGGCGGTCCAGTGCTTAGGACTCGGTGCTTTCACGGCCAGGGCCACGCGGCGCGGCCAAAGAAACAAAACAAACAAACATCCACGTTTATCGAAAACCATATTGTGGAGTCCTGTGGATTTTCTTACATTTGAAAATCTTTTTTAATTGGATTCTAGGCATGATGGTTTTTTGAGGTTTTGGGATGCCATCTTCTTGGATGCTGAAGATGATTCTAATCTAAGTTCTAGGATAAATCCAAAAACCTTCCTGATACATTTTAAGCTTCCTTTCTGCTTATTATATAAGCTATATTCATTGAAATATATATTTCTCCTAGGCTTAATACCTCTTACTTGCTGGGTAAAAATATGAAGGAGCACAATAATGAAACTCTTTTACACTTATTATTTTGCTGTCTGCTTCGTACCGGTTTTCATTGAAATACTTGTCTATATGTGTTGTGGCTACCTATACATGCACATTTATTGCATTCTGTTGCTTGTTATGCATTTTTTACTGACATACCTTCTCTGTCTGTATGCATTGGCTAGGAATTCATTCACCTCTATCACCTCCATCGTGTTTTCTGGTTAATAGTATTCACTAAAATAGAGTGGGCAAAATTCACTTTCATAATATTGCATGGATAGTACAGAATGCCATTTGTTAGTAAGTTCATTAGGCTTCGATACTTGCCACATACCCCCGTTTTCATTAATATCTATGGATTTCTTTTTCGTTAACGTAATATGCTTGTCATGATTTTTCTTTGTCTTTCTAGAACTTATTGTATCTTCCTCCATATAAATCATACGCAATAGATCAGCTTATTCATCTATTAATTATTACTGCTATTATTATTGGTGGTGGTGTTATAACCACTTTATAGATGAGTAATCTGAAGGAATCAGATAACTTTTCCCTTTCCAAAAGCACTTAAGAAATCCACTTTCGGGTAATCATTTTGAGGTAGGATGAGAAACCAGGCTTGAAGAGGGCAAAAATGACTCTTTCAATTCACCAGTTGGACTGAGCTGTACGTCACCTCTAGGTAATAGCGTGGGAACTGCACAAGCAAAGGGAGACACTGAAGACGACAATGGTAATAGCCGTACTGTTTTCTAATGGACAAAAAAAAATGCCTATATTATAAGTTCTGTTTCTCCTGCTTTCTGGCAGTATCATGCTCAGAGTGGAGTCCTGGCAAGGAAGTCAGGATACTTAGGTTCTGAAACCTGGTAATGATACTAACATAATGAGAGAACTTGAACAAGTCAACCCGACCTCTCTGAGCCTCAGTTTCCTTACTCACGAAATGAGACTGAGAACATCGAAGTTCTCTAAGGGCCTCCTAGTTCTAAAATGCTTCCAGTCTAGGAAATAGCATAGAAGTCAATACGAGTGCAGGCTGAAGGGAAAGACAGGGCAGGGAGAAGGTTGCTTCCAGCCTAGAGAACAATCTCTGAACCACACCACTTGGCTCTTCTGCCCGTCTGTGCCCAAGATTGGGAGCACAGGCAGTTAATAGAGAAGAGTGGAAAACTGCTCAGTCCTTACAGCCATCATTAACTGTCTGATTTTGGGTTTCTCAGGAAGTAGTGATAGTAGAGGTGTCCTGATAGCAAGAACCTTCAGATGATGCCGTTCCTCAAACGTAGTGAGAATTTCTCAACCTCCCTGAGTTTGTCATGACCCTCTTGTTCTTACAGAAAATTTCCAACATCCATCTCTACTTGGAACTCTAAATTCTCTGCAGCATTCTCCTCCTGTGGTGAGCAATGCAACTTCCCTAACACGAAGTGTCTGCAACTTCTCCAGAGTCTCTGCCCCTGCCGTCAGTTCGGCATCGGCTACTGGTACCCCTTTCCAGACACTCATGGGTAGTGCCTACCTTTACCAACATTCTAGCACGACTATGTTATCTGGAGTTACTGACCACAGCCAGATCTCCACTTCAGCTGCTTCCTATCCAGGTGTTCTTGAGTGGGACATCACAGCAAGCACTGAAAAGAATTCTTCTTCACTCGGAGACTTTACTCTGGCACTCACTGACCGCCACACAGCTGCCTCCTCCATGTTTCTGGCAGCCCAGTATGATAAAACTTCAGACGCCAAGAACATGGTCCCTCTACATCCATCGCTTTCTGCCAGCCTTGCTCAGGGAACACCATCTCAGATTCCAAATCAGGGGCAGAGCCGCCTGCCACTTCCCTGCCAGGAAGGAAGCCAGGTATATTACTATAACCAAGGCACACTGGGGTCTTTACTGTATGGAGAACTTGGCTCCTGCCCGCAATCCTACGGCTCGGCGTCATACACAGGAAGTCGGGCCTCTGGGCAACCAGAAATGGGAATGGGACTGAAGGAGATTCAGCCCACAAATATCCGACCACCAGCTTCCACCTCTGCAGTCTGCCACCCTGTGTCTGCTCAACGCATCACGGAAACAAGTTTTCAAGGTGAGTATAACAAACGCCAGAGAAAGTTGAAGAATGAGGTCGGCATTCAAAAATGGGGTCAAATCGACAGCTGGGAAGGGGTGTAGAGGCAGGTAGAATTTAGATCCTGAGCCTTTAATAACCACTACCTTCGCTCAGTGCCCTCTGTTTTTAGACTCTATATGGGAACACCTAGGGCTTCCCTGGTGGCGCCGTGGTTAAGAATCCGCCTGCCAATGCAATGCGGGGGACACGGGTTCGAGCCCTGGTCTGCGAAGATCCCACATGCCGTGCAGCAACTAAGCGCATGTGCCACAACGACGGAGCCTGCATTCTAGAGCCCGTGAGCCTCAGCTACCGAAGCCCACGTGCCTACAGCCCATGCTCCGCAACAAGAGAAGCCACCGCGATGAGAAGCCCGCACACCGCAACCAAGAGTAGCCCCCGCTAGCCGCCAACTAGAGAAAGCCCGTGCACAGCAATGAGAGACCCAGTGCAGCCAAAAAAATAAATACGTAGAATAAATAAGTTCAAACAGTAAATAAATACATAAACATAAATTACAAAAAAAAGAACACCTAATGCAGGTGGGAAGGTGGGAGGGCCACTGTAGAGGTCATCTATGCTACATGTACAAGAACCCCGAGAGCACACCAATCGGTACCACACTTTTCACTGCTGTAGCCGATCGTTCCCCCTGTACTGCCACACTGTAGCACTCCCTTCCCTCATCTACTGCTATAGTCTCTTTGGAAGGTGTTTCAGAACTCTTGTTATGAGAGTGCCAGTTGAACTGTCCTCACTTCCTTCATTTATACCAGGATTGAAGACCTTGTGGTCCGAGATCCTGTCCAGAGAGCAAGCAGGCTAAGACTCTGTCTTTGTTGATGTATTTCATCAGCAAGGGCTCTACCCCCTCTCCTAGTTCATGGTGTGACGTGTTCTTGGCCTCTCGGGAAAGTGGGGAGAATGGAAAGGACCCTATATGAGAATGCTAGGCTCTGTAAAACATTTCAGGTTTTTAAAAATAAGACTCATTTTGTATTGGACTTATAACAGTCCTATGAAATACAAAGCGAGCCGAGAATCAGCGACAGGAAAGGCTCACCAGTAAGAATTACAACAGTCACCGCTTACCTCGTAGCATAGGGCACTGTCCATGATCCTTAAGAAGAGTTAGTAGAAATGCCTTGCCCATCTTGCCCCTGAACCCCTTGAAAGGTACACGACTGCTGTGTTGGTGTTTAGGGGGAGCATCTCACTTACCAGGGACTGACTTCTCCCTTGATCCCTTTGTAGGGATGGAGACCTCCCCCCTGGTGATGAAAAATTCCCTGGGATTGCAACCTCCAAGCCAGACGTTTTGTGTGACACAAAGTCAAGAACTCCCCAAGTCCTGCAGTAGCAGAAACAGCCACATACTTGAGAGTAACCCACCATCTGAACTTGGGGACATTTCAGTGACAGCTCCAGTCCAGAGTGCCAGGCGTCTCCTGGCCCTGCCTCCAGCTCCAAGCCAGGGACAAATAGAGAGTAAGCACGTGGATGATATCAAAACCAAGCTTTCAAAGCCTCTGGATGCCTACCAGATCCCAACAGAGAACCAAGATCCTCCACTACTCCCTTTAGGAATCCCTGATATTCACCAGCCGCTGGCCTGCACCGATCCCCTCAGCCAAGAGGAGCAGCCTGGTTCTGAAAATGCTGATCTGGGAGAGAACAGCCGGAGTCGTCAGGACCTAGGGACACTTGAAAATGGGATTGAACCTAGCAGTGGTCTTGCAGACGTTACTACACTGGCGGAGGATATTCACCTTCCCCAGCTCTTTAATCCTTTGAAAGATCTTGATCAATCCCAAGGTCCCAACGTGATCAAAGCTAAAGACACCAGAGCCATTAAGGTGAATCAGGTGCAGGAAAAGCCAAGTGTCATAAAGGTTCCCTCTGATCAACCCAGGAAGAACAAACAGAAAGCCTCTGAGCCTATCAGTGGCGCTCCCAAGGCCAAAATCCAGCCAAAGAATCCAGAGTGCCTGTTAGGGGGAGAAGTGGTTACCTGCCACGCTGCAGTCAGTGACAGGGCTCCTGTGAACACGGCCAAGCACTCTCAAGGCAAACCTCAGAAAGCTGCATCCAGAAAGATCAGCAAAACTAAGAGCCACGGGCAGGAAAAGACCAAAAGGACCAGAGGGAGAAACAAGGCTGAAGAGAACAAGCAGTCAGGGAACAAAGTCAAGGCAGAAGAGAAGCCAGCAATCCCCCACACGAAGCGAAAGGAACACCAAACTGAGCTTCTCCAACAGAGCTTTCAAAAGCCTCGAACCTCCCTTGGCGTGCGCATGCTGGAGTCTGTGAAGGTTCTTCATGCGCTGGGGAAGAAGAATGAGACGAAAACTGGGCTCTCTTCCTGTCGGCTCTTGGGAAAGTCAAGCAACCCCAAAGACCCCCAGCCACCCCCAGCTATCCAGCCATGGCGGCATACCCCACGTGAGGGGAAGGGTCCTGAGAAAACGCAAGTCCAAGCCCAGAAACCAGACAGCAGTGCTGAAACAGAGTGTCCATCTCCAGCCCAGTATGAGCGGCCTCCTCCTGGGAAGGTCAAGTTGATACCTCTGCCTTTTTCTGCCTGGGACAAGCCTCAAGCTCGACCCGCTCCTCGGAGGCCCCAGTCTCTGGCCTCACATCGGCCTGCTGGGGCTTACCGTGCCCAGCCTGGTTCTACTGACTCAGCTCAACCTGCTGCAGTCAATTCATCCCAGCCAGCTCCTGCCTCTTTGCCAGGCCCCGCCAAACCAGCTCAGCCAACTGTGACCAACCCAACCCAACCGGCTTGGACCAACCACACCCAGCCTCGTGTCCCTCAGTCTGCTGCTCCTAGGCCTGCACCCTCCAAAACTTCATCTGGCGCTCCTCTCCAGCGGGAGCCTGTTCCCCCTGCTGTGAATAAGCGCCAGGCCCCACCCAAGCTCCAAACCCAATTTCTACTCCAAGACTTCAGCAAGCAACGAGTTCCATGGAGGGAACCCAACGTGCCTGAGCCAGTCATGTCAAAGCCCATCGAACAAGAGCAGAGGCCAGAGCGAGAGGCCATGAAGAGGCGGGCTCAACAACAACGGGAGAATGCTGCCAGATACACCTCTTCGGGCAAGCTGCAATTTTTCACCGAGAGGGAAAACGAAATGGAAATTGCCGACTACTACGGATACGTCAAGTGAGAGCTGCTAGGATTCTTGGTGCCACCTTGGCTACCAGCTGTTCTTCCATACACAGGTAAGACAGGTATAGAACTGAATAAGTAAATGGAATACAATTAAATAGACGAGTAACAAACCTTTCGAATTTTCAGATGCTGCTAACTGGGGCGTGAGAAAGGAAGGACTGAAAGTTGGATGGGAGAATGAAGGAAAGGGGTAAAAACTGAGCAAAGAGGAAGGAACTTGGCCCAGGGCTAGGAAGGCCAAAAGAGACGTATGGATTTAGGAAAGGAAGCAGGAGTGAGGATGAAATGGCAGAAGTAAAAAGCAGGGTCAGAGGTCTGGGTTGAAAGAACACAATTGGAGTAGAGTTGAAGGTGACAGAAGAGGAGTCTAGGTTTACTAGGAGAAATAGAAAAAGTCTCTCGGGGACGCTGGCCTTAAGTCTCACAACCACCAGATAGGTATTTCAGAAAACAAGAGGTTCAGGACACATCTCTGAAAGGTCTGAGTTGCCTTATTCAGGTGTGACTGTAGTGGGGGAATAGGGAAATCTACCAGAGAAGTGGCTAGGGCTCAGAGTTATCCTAGGGGCAGCTGACGACAGGGGCAGAGCCAAGGGAACTGCTGGATCAGGAGGCCCACGAACAAATCAGGGGCAGAGCCGCCTGTCACTTCCCTGCCAGGAAGGAAGCCAGGTATATTACTATAACCAAGGCACACTGGGGTCTTTACTGTATGGAGAACTTGGCTCCTGCCCGCAATCCTACGGCTCGGCGTCACACACAGGAAGTCGGGCCTCTGGGCAACCAGAAATGGGAACGGGACTGAAGGAGATTCAGCCCACAAATATCCGACCACCAGCTTCCACCTCTGCAGTCTGCCACCCTGTGTCTGCTCAACGCATCACAGAAACAAGTTTTCAAGGTGAGTATACAGACGGCAGAGAAAAGTTGAACAATGAGGTCAGCATTCAAAAATGGGGTCAAATCGACAGCTGGGAAGGGGTGTAGAGACAGGTAGAATTTAGATCCTGAGCCTTTAATAACCACTACCTTCTCTCAGTGCTCTCTGTTTTTAGACTCTATATGAGAACACCTAGGGCTTCCCTGGTGGCGCCTGCCAATGCAGGGGACACGGGTTCGAGCCCTGGTCTGCGAAGATCCCACATGCCGTGCAGCAACTAAGCGCATGTGCCACAACGACGGAGCCTGCATTCTAGAGCCCGTGAGCCTCAACTACCGAAGCCCACGTGCCTACAGCCCATGCTCCGCAACAAGAGAAGCCACCGCGATGAGATGCCCGCACACCGCAACCAAGAGTAGCCCCCGCTAGCCGCCAACTAGAGAAAGCCCGTGCACAGCAATGAGAGACCCAGTGCGGCCAAAAAAATAAATACGTAGAATAAATAAGTTCAAACAGTAAATAAATACATAAACATAAATTACAAAAAAAAAGAACACCTAATGCAGGTGGGAAGGTGGGAGGGCCACTGTAGAGGTCATCTATGCTACATGTACAAGAACCCCGAGAGCACACCAATCGGTACCACACTTTTCACTGCTGTAGCCGATCGTTCCCCCCTGTACTGCCACACTGTAGCACTCCCTTCCCTCATCTACTGCTATAGTCTCTTTGGAAGGTTATTTCAGAACTCTTGTTATGAGAGTGCCAGTTGAACTGTCCTCACTTCCTTCATTTATACCAGGATTGAAGACCTTGTGGTCCGAGATCCTGTCCAGAGAGCAAGCAGGCTAAGGCTCTGTCTTTGTTGATGTATTTCATCAGAAAGGGCTCTACCCCCTCTCCTAGTTCATGGTGTGAAGTGTTCTTGGCCTCTCGGGAAAGTGGGGAGAATGGAAAGGACCCTATATGAGAATGCTAGGCTCTGTAAAACATTTCAGGTTTTTAAAAATAAGACTCATTTTGTATTGGACTTACAACAGTCCTATGAAATACAAAGAAAGCCGAGAATCAGTGACAGGAAAGGATCACCAGTAAGAACTACAACAGTCACCGCTTACCTCGTAGCATAGGGCACTGTCCGTGATCCTTAAGAAGAGTTAGTAGAAATGCCTTTGCCCATCTTGCCCCTGAACCCCTTGAAAGGTACACGACTGCTGTGTTGGTGTTTAGGGGGAGCATCTCACTTACCAGGGACTGACTTCTCCCTTGATTCCTCTGTAGTGATGGAGACTTCCCCGCTGATGAAAAATTCCCTGGGATTGCAACCTCCAAGCCAGACAGCTTTCCTATGGAATGACAGAGAACTTGTCAAGGTGAAACACCAGTCTGCGGGAGAAAGGGAAGAAGAGAATGATGGAAATCGTTTCTGGGAAACTATTTTTACATTATGTGTTGTTTGTTCCCGGTAAATAAACTGAAATCTTCTTAACAGTAAAACAAAATCGAAACCACTAAAGCCAATAATACAGGAGTATAACGTTCGAAAAAAATTTCTTTGGCTGCGCAGCATGTGGGATCTTAGCTCCCCAACCAGGGACTGAACCCACGCCTGCTGCATTGGAAGCGCAGAGTCTTCACCACGGGACCACCGGGGAAGTCCCAGGACTACCACTTTTAAAGGAGAAGGTACAAACCCCTCGGTTCTATGAACTGGAGATTTTTAGTAAGAAGTCAATATATTTGTTGTTAGGCACATTTTATGTTAGGCTGTCTCCCTGCACAGGATGCAGGCGCCTTGAGAATGGAAGTCATATCCCTCTATAGTGCGTCCCTCTTCTTTCTGCTTTGCAGTTTGCTGCTCCACTTGTTCAACCCCACCTAGTAATAACCTATACTTCCCTTGTTCCTGTTTTCCCATCTGGAAAACAGACAAAAGGCAACCAAACAACGCAAAGGTCTCAACAAATAAGGGATATCCAAAACCAGAGATGGCCAGAACTTCTGTACCCCTGATGAAATAGTCCTCATACAAAACCTGATAATCAAATTCCTTAATGCTAGGAATCACAGTGAAAAATAGTATCTGAACTGACTTCTGTCAGATGAGTGAGAACTAAGGTTAATTCAGTGTATCTGAAGCATAGAAAGTGAGGGCAAAAGTGGCACAAGATGGGGCTAGAGAAGCAGAGAGGATTCTAGACCACGCAGAGTCTTAAAGGCCAACAGTGTGTTTTCTATTCTCAAAACAATGTTTGTGAGCGATGTTTATGAGCAACGTTCCAACTTGCTTTGAAGGTTTCTTGTGTGAAGAGTGGATGGGAAGGAAACAAGACATATGGACACTAGTTAGGACCTAATCGCAACAGACAGGCAAGTTCAGTATTAGGAAGTTGAGGAAGAGCTGGCTGACAGATTCCAAAGAAATTCAGGAGATGAACTGAAGCGGGCTTAATGGGGTAGGAGATGGAGGAAAGGAAGGTCTTAGGGAATTCAAGGGTTTACTGCACACATGAGCAAAGTCTCAAAATTAATCATTTGAACGTACAGAGGCGGATCTCCCAAATGACACCGGTTAGGAAGCAACGGTACGCCCTTTAGAATTCCTAGAGACAACACAAATCAACTGTTTCGATGGAAAATTCGGCGGGACTCTTGACTTCCATGGGAATACAGAGAAAAGAGACACTGATCTGGCTTGCAGGTATATTTAGGAAGTTGTTAGCCGGACATCACCTACTAGTATCATGTAAGTAGGCCGTCCGAAGTAGGAAGCTTAGGGGAAAAACCTGGAGGAAAACTTAAAAGCTGAAGCCACACCTCTACACTACACCACCTTTCACAATTTCTTCTCAGATAAGCATCATCCCCATCAGTGAAGAAACTCGTACCTCATAATAGGAAAAACAGGCCTAAAGATTCAATGTGTGTCTTGGGGGGTCCCATCTATGCGATATCTTCCTGGGACCAGAAAAGGCCCCAGGAAGATCAATCTCTGCACCCCTGAAAGCTTACCACCAAGGAAAATGACTAGGTCCATAGATTTCCTCCCTCAAACCAGCTTACCTCACACATAGATCATTAGCAACTCCGCCCTTACTCACATTATCACAGTCACAAGAGTGGTTAGGGAGAAAAGCACTGACCAGGGGAACTAAAACAGAGGCAATCCAGGCCAAGCTGGGCTGGTGGCAGATATCTGCTCCTTACGCTCGGGTGCATAATGCGACTCACCACAGTGCCTTTTTCACAGACCCTTTTGAACGTTTCTCCACAGAATCCAACAGCTCAAGTTAGCTCATGACGCTTCAAGGTCAACAGTCGTCAAGAGAAAAACATGCAATATGTCTTACAATGTTGGATTCCTTACAAACAGGACAAGGAGATAACCATGTAGACAAAACCAGAGCATTTGAAAACATCTGTATTCTACAAACACACCAGTGAATGCTATAAATAAGGTACTATGACATAAAACAAAATGAAAACTAGATGTGAGACTGTTCTCTTCAGTGTACAGACTTCATGGCAGTTGCTGCACACTATATCTAGCTACTTAGATCTTTAACTCTCTGTTCTGTTAATACCAAATGAGGCCCAAGTGTGTCAACCTGTTTCCCACAGAAACCAAAAAGTCTACATGCATCTCTTTTCTCCTGTGCCCTTTTCACCTTACCTGCTCCCAATTCTCCACCAACGTCCTCCTCTTTCTCTAATTATTCTCCTCTTCATTTTGCTTGGCCTTGCCCCCAAGCATGCAAGACAGAGAGTCCTAGAGGTCCAAGATTCTAGAGTGGCTGTTTGCAAGGCGGAGGAGATTACAGTAACTGCCACACTGTATATACTTCTGTGCAAAGAAAAAGGGACAGTGTTCAGAATGTCTCTCACATATAACAAGAGCTGGAGATGGCAGGATACCTGTGTGGCCCAAGGAACTAGAGCTAGCAAATTACGGGCCAAACAATTGCAACCAAAGGCTGGAAGAGGAAAGGTCTGCAACCAGCTCTGTCTCCTAGCTCTCTGGTATTTGCTGCCAACGGGCAGAGTCTATTTCGTGAGGCATCAAGCACTGAAAAGAAGACTCCTGCTGCTGGAAGTTGACAGGAAGTAACGTCCAATGCAAGATCAAGGCTTGTCCTCGAAGCAATGCCCATAATGGAAGAAAAAAAAACAAGAGAAAGCGGAAGAGAAATGTTAAGTCGCAAGTCCAACCTGGCCCCCAGCCTAGCCCAGCCCAAGGAAGGTAGGAGTCAAGGAGAAGAAACTAAAAGAGAAGAGCCTTGGACCACAACATTCTCCACAAGGTACACTCAAGAAACTTCACCCTACTCTTGAACCAAGTTACAAAGAGAGCTTCTTAATCCCTACTTTGGCTCCTTAAAAGCTGCTATCAGTTCACTCATTAGACACATATGATTTCAGAACAACTGTAATAGTTCAAACTAGATGGCTCTTTCCTTCCTAAGGATTATTAATTAAATAAGATCTATATAGCTCTAAGTATATGATACATAAAATAGAATACTCTGTAGAATGTAAGTAACTCTTAGTTCAGTGTATTAATGAACGTCTGTAAGAAATGTTGCAATGATTTCCCTAATGGAAGAGCCTGGGGGAGGTAAATCTGTCTTCTAGGATTTCCTCCCCAGAGCTCAGAAACTCAGGTGTTGTTTTAGCTCTCCTACACTCTCTTCACCCAAGCCCGCCTTCCTGTTGGGGATCGGACCTCCCTATTGGCTCTCTCATACCTTTCAACTGCCTGCTTTGTGACATCACTCTCCTACCAAACCTACTACCACTTGGTAGAGCCTTGGGGTTTCCGTGGAGCTGTTTGGACCAGTAACCAGTGACCTCTGTACTGGACACGTGCGCCGTTCAGCTGCAGCCACTCAGACATCCTCTAGTGTTGTCTCCTCATCCCTTGTACCTGCAGTGGATGCTTCCTCTTCTCTGACCATGTCAGGTAAGAAAAGAAACTTTGGAAAGTTTTGCGTTCGATTTCTTTTGCCCCTAAATTGAGTAGGAGATTCAAAATAGCATGGAATAATGAGGGAAAGTATTGAACTACAAGTCTGGAGACCTAATTTCACTTTTGACTTTGACGTTTACTATCTGTGTGACTTTGGACAAATCACTGGCTGTCTCACAAAGCCTGTTGCTTTCCTTAACTGTTACGTTAGGATACCACATTGGGTTGATCACTCTGATCCCCTTCTTTTCCAGTACTGAGCCTTAAAGGGTACCCATGTAGAAAACGAAATCAGACACTTCTCAAGAGTGTTTCAACAGAAACATAGAAAAGCCAGGGGACATAGAAAACTAGCAATATATACCAAGATGTTTCATCTCTAATGGTCTCCCTCCACTAGGATTTCGACTAGTTGAAAAGAGAGAATAGGGAGAGAGGATGGAGAGTACTGGGCTCTACAGGGAGGCACAGAGTCGAGCGTAAGGAAGTTTAGGATGGTTTTCATTAGCACAGGCCAACAGGCACCAAGAGATGGGAGAAAATGTAAGAATGAAGAGGGAAAGCATAGAGGAGCTCTCAAGAAAAACGGAGTTTGCAATGGAATGCTGATGGGAACCAAAGATTTTCAATTAAAGCAGAAACAGCACAGAGGGAAACCTGCTCAGAGCAGGGCAAAACCAAGTTGATGGTAGCAAACCCTTACATTAACAGACGAAGAAGGAAAGTAAGGCCAGAACAGGGGATCACCAGGAAAGGCAGCTTATCAGAAAAGTCATACTCCGTTTTCTTTCTTTTATTGCCTCTCTGAATACAGTTGGCCACTTGACAGTTTTGAATATAAACATTTTAGAAACACGTTTTAGAAATGATGCCTCCTATAAACAAGCAACCACAGTGGTTATCTAGGGGGCTGCTTTTCAGTGTTTTATTCTTTCTAATTTTTAAACTAGGTAGACATTTCGCCAATTCAACATTTTAAGTGGTATCTTCTAAATTGAATCAGAAGGACTATTTTCCTTTGTGTGATATGTAGGTTCTAAGGCAAGGCTGCTTTTCATTTTTACAGTTATTTCCTTCCTAACACAGAGAGCACATTGATCAACAGCCATCGTTCGCTTGTAGATCTTAGCTACCGAAGAAGAAGAAGAAGAAGAAGAAGAAAAAGTCAAGCCCCACATCTCTAATTCCCCCCCACTTAGGGAATTCCCTGGCGGTCCAGTGCTTAGGACTCGGTGCTTTCACGGCCAGGGCCACGCGGCGCGGCCAAAGAAACAAAACAAACAAACATCCACGTTTATCGAAAACCATATTGTGGAGTCCTGTGGATTTTCTTACATTTGAAAATCTTTTTTAATTGGATTCTAGGCATGATGGTTTTTTGAGGTTTTGGGATGCCATCTTCTTGGATGCTGAAGATGATTCTAATCTAAGTTCTAGGATAAATCCAAAAACCTTCCTGATACATTTTAAGCTTCCTTTCTGCTTATTATATAAGCTATATTCATTGAAATATATATTTCTCCTAGGCTTAATACCTCTTACTTGCTGGGTAAAAATATGAAGGAGCACAATAATGAAACTCTTTTACACTTATTATTTTGCTGTCTGCTTCGTACCGGTTTTCATTGAAATACTTGTCTATATGTGTTGTGGCTACCTATACATGCACATTTATTGCATTCTGTTGCTTGTTATGCATTTTTTACTGACATACCTTCTCTGTCTGTATGCATTGGCTAGGAATTCATTCACCTCTATCACCTCCATCGTGTTTTCTGGTTAATAGTATTCACTAAAATAGAGTGGGCAAAATTCACTTTCATAATATTGCATGGATAGTACAGAATGCCATTTGTTAGTAAGTTCATTAGGCTTCGATACTTGCCACATACCCCCGTTTTCATTAATATCTATGGATTTCTTTTTCGTTAACGTAATATGCTTGTCATGATTTTTCTTTGTCTTTCTAGAACTTATTGTATCTTCCTCCATATAAATCATACGCAATAGATCAGCTTATTCATCTATTAATTATTACTGCTATTATTATTGGTGGTGGTGTTATAACCACTTTATAGATGAGTAATCTGAAGGAATCAGATAACTTTTCCCTTTCCAAAAGCACTTAAGAAATCCACTTTCGGGTAATCATTTTGAGGTAGGATGAGAAACCAGGCTTGAAGAGGGCAAAAATGACTCTTTCAATTCACCAGTTGGACTGAGCTGTACGTCACCTCTAGGTAATAGCGTGGGAACTGCACAAGCAAAGGGAGACACTGAAGACGACAATGGTAATAGCCGTACTGTTTTCTAATGGACAAAAAAAAATGCCTATATTATAAGTTCTGTTTCTCCTGCTTTCTGGCAGTATCATGCTCAGAGTGGAGTCCTGGCAAGGAAGTCAGGATACTTAGGTTCTGAAACCTGGTAATGATACTAACATAATGAGAGAACTTGAACAAGTCAACCCGACCTCTCTGAGCCTCAGTTTCCTTACTCACGAAATGAGACTGAGAACATCGAAGTTCTCTAAGGGCCTCCTAGTTCTAAAATGCTTCCAGTCTAGGAAATAGCATAGAAGTCAATACGAGTGCAGGCTGAAGGGAAAGACAGGGCAGGGAGAAGGTTGCTTCCAGCCTAGAGAACAATCTCTGAACCACACCACTTGGCTCTTCTGCCCGTCTGTGCCCAAGATTGGGAGCACAGGCAGTTAATAGAGAAGAGTGGAAAACTGCTCAGTCCTTACAGCCATCATTAACTGTCTGATTTTGGGTTTCTCAGGAAGTAGTGATAGTAGAGGTGTCCTGATAGCAAGAACCTTCAGATGATGCCGTTCCTCAAACGTAGTGAGAATTTCTCAACCTCCCTGAGTTTGTCATGACCCTCTTGTTCTTACAGAAAATTTCCAACATCCATCTCTACTTGGAACTCTAAATTCTCTGCAGCATTCTCCTCCTGTGGTGAGCAATGCAACTTCCCTAACACGAAGTGTCTGCAACTTCTCCAGAGTCTCTGCCCCTGCCGTCAGTTCGGCATCGGCTACTGGTACCCCTTTCCAGACACTCATGGGTAGTGCCTACCTTTACCAACATTCTAGCACGACTATGTTATCTGGAGTTACTGACCACAGCCAGATCTCCACTTCAGCTGCTTCCTATCCAGGTGTTCTTGAGTGGGACATCACAGCAAGCACTGAAAAGAATTCTTCTTCACTCGGAGACTTTACTCTGGCACTCACTGACCGCCACACAGCTGCCTCCTCCATGTTTCTGGCAGCCCAGTATGATAAAACTTCAGACGCCAAGAACATGGTCCCTCTACATCCATCGCTTTCTGCCAGCCTTGCTCAGGGAACACCATCTCAGATTCCAAATCAGGGGCAGAGCCGCCTGCCACTTCCCTGCCAGGAAGGAAGCCAGGTATATTACTATAACCAAGGCACACTGGGGTCTTTACTGTATGGAGAACTTGGCTCCTGCCCGCAATCCTACGGCTCGGCGTCATACACAGGAAGTCGGGCCTCTGGGCAACCAGAAATGGGAATGGGACTGAAGGAGATTCAGCCCACAAATATCCGACCACCAGCTTCCACCTCTGCAGTCTGCCACCCTGTGTCTGCTCAACGCATCACGGAAACAAGTTTTCAAGGTGAGTATAACAAACGCCAGAGAAAGTTGAAGAATGAGGTCGGCATTCAAAAATGGGGTCAAATCGACAGCTGGGAAGGGGTGTAGAGGCAGGTAGAATTTAGATCCTGAGCCTTTAATAACCACTACCTTCGCTCAGTGCCCTCTGTTTTTAGACTCTATATGGGAACACCTAGGGCTTCCCTGGTGGCGCCGTGGTTAAGAATCCGCCTGCCAATGCAATGCGGGGGACACGGGTTCGAGCCCTGGTCTGCGAAGATCCCACATGCCGTGCAGCAACTAAGCGCATGTGCCACAACGACGGAGCCTGCATTCTAGAGCCCGTGAGCCTCAGCTACCGAAGCCCACGTGCCTACAGCCCATGCTCCGCAACAAGAGAAGCCACCGCGATGAGAAGCCCGCACACCGCAACCAAGAGTAGCCCCCGCTAGCCGCCAACTAGAGAAAGCCCGTGCACAGCAATGAGAGACCCAGTGCAGCCAAAAAAATAAATACGTAGAATAAATAAGTTCAAACAGTAAATAAATACATAAACATAAATTACAAAAAAAAGAACACCTAATGCAGGTGGGAAGGTGGGAGGGCCACTGTAGAGGTCATCTATGCTACATGTACAAGAACCCCGAGAGCACACCAATCGGTACCACACTTTTCACTGCTGTAGCCGATCGTTCCCCCTGTACTGCCACACTGTAGCACTCCCTTCCCTCATCTACTGCTATAGTCTCTTTGGAAGGTGTTTCAGAACTCTTGTTATGAGAGTGCCAGTTGAACTGTCCTCACTTCCTTCATTTATACCAGGATTGAAGACCTTGTGGTCCGAGATCCTGTCCAGAGAGCAAGCAGGCTAAGACTCTGTCTTTGTTGATGTATTTCATCAGAAAGGGCTCTACCCCCTCTCCTAGTTCATGGTGTGACGTGTTCTTGGCCTCTCGGGAAAGTGGGGAGAATGGAAAGGACCCTATATGAGAATGCTAGGCTCTGTAAAACATTTAAGGTTTTTAAAAATAAGACTCATTTTGTATTGGACTTATAACAGTCCTATGAAATACAAAGCGAGCCGAGAATCAGCGACAGGAAAGGCTCACCAGTAAGAATTACAACAGTCACCGCTTACCTCGTAGCATAGGGCACTGTCCATGATCCTTAAGAAGAGTTAGTAGAAATGCCTTGCCCATCTTGCCCCTGAACCCCTTGAAAGGTACACGACTGCTGTGTTGGTGTTTAGGGGGAGCATCTCACTTACCAGGGACTGACTTCTCCCTTGATCCCTTTGTAGGGATGGAGACCTCCCCCCTGGTGATGAAAAATTCCCTGGGATTGCAACCTCCAAGCCAGACGTTTTGTGTGACACAAAGTCAAGAACTCCCCAAGTCCTGCAGTAGCAGAAACAGCCACATACTTGAGAGTAACCCACCATCTGAACTTGGGGACATTTCAGTGACAGCTCCAGTCCAGAGTGCCAGGCGTCTCCTGGCCCTGCCTCCAGCTCCAAGCCAGGGACAAATAGAGAGTAAGCACGTGGATGATATCAAAACCAAGCTTTCAAAGCCTCTGGATGCCTACCAGATCCCAACAGAGAACCAAGATCCTCCACTACTCCCTTTAGGAATCCCTGATATTCACCAGCCGCTGGCCTGCACCGATCCCCTCAGCCAAGAGGAGCAGCCTGGTTCTGAAAATGCTGATCTGGGAGAGAACAGCCGGAGTCGTCAGGACCTAGGGACACTTGAAAATGGGATTGAACCTAGCAGTGGTCTTGCAGACGTTACTACACTGGCGGAGGATATTCACCTTCCCCAGCTCTTTAATCCTTTGAAAGAGCTTGATCAATCCCAAGGTCCCAACGTGATCAAAGCTAAAGACACCAGAGCCATTAAGGTGAATCAGGTGCAGGAAAAGCCAAGTGTCATAAAGGTTCCCTCTGATCAACCCAGGAAGAACAAACAGAAAGCCTCTGAGCCTATCAGTGGCGCTCCCAAGGCCAAAATCCAGCCAAAGAATCCAGAGTGCCTGTTAGGGGGAGAAGTGGTTACCTGCCACGCTGCAGTCAGTGACAGGGCTCCTGTGAACACGGCCAAGCACTCTCAAGGCAAACCTCAGAAAGCTGCATCCAGAAAGATCAGCAAAACTAAGAGCCACGGGCAGGAAAAGACCAAAAGGACCAGAGGGAGAAACAAGGCTGAAGAGAACAAGCAGTCAGGGAACAAAGTCAAGGCAGAAGAGAAGCCAGCAATCCCCCACACGAAGCGAAAGGAACACCAAACTGAGCTTCTCCAACAGAGCTTTCAAAAGCCTCGAACCTCCCTTGGCGTGCGCATGCTGGAGTCTGTGAAGGTTCTTCATGCGCTGGGGAAGAAGAATGAGACGAAAACTGGGCTCTCTTCCTGTCGGCTCTTGGGAAAGTCAAGCAACCCCAAAGACCCCCAGCCACCCCCAGCTATCCAGCCATGGCGGCATACCCCACGTGAGGGGAAGGGTCCTGAGAAAACGCAAGTCCAAGCCCAGAAACCAGACAGCAGTGCTGAAACAGAGTGTCCATCTCCAGCCCAGTATGAGCGGCCTCCTCCTGGGAAGGTCAAGTTGATACCTCTGCCTTTTTCTGCCTGGGACAAGCCTCAAGCTCGACCCGCTCCTCGGAGGCCCCAGTCTCTGGCCTCACATCGGCCTGCTGGGGCTTACCGTGCCCAGCCTGGTTCTACTGACTCAGCTCAACCTGCTGCAGTCAATTCATCCCAGCCAGCTCCTGCCTCTTTGCCAGGCCCCGCCAAACCAGCTCAGCCAACTGTGACCAACCCAACCCAACCGGCTTGGACCAACCACACCCAGCCTCGTGTCCCTCAGTCTGCTGCTCCTAGGCCTGCACCCTCCAAAACTTCATCTGGCGCTCCTCTCCAGCGGGAGCCTGTTCCCCCTGCTGTGAATAAGCGCCAGGCCCCACCCAAGCTCCAAACCCAATTTCTACTCCAAGACTTCAGCAAGCAACGAGTTCCATGGAGGGAACCCAACGTGCCTGAGCCAGTCATGTCAAAGCCCATCGAACAAGAGCAGAGGCCAGAGCGAGAGGCCATGAAGAGGCGGGCTCAACAACAACGGGAGAATGCTGCCAGATACACCTCTTCGGGCAAGCTGCAATTTTTCACCGAGAGGGAAAACGAAATGGAAATTGCCGACTACTACGGATACGTCAAGTGAGAGCTGCTAGGATTCTTGGTGCCACCTTGGCTACCAGCTGTTCTTCCATACACAGGTAAGACAGGTATAGAACTGAATAAGTAAATGGAATACAATTAAATAGACGAGTAACAAACCTTTCGAATTTTCAGATGCTGCTAACTGGGGCGTGAGAAAGGAAGGACTGAAAGTTGGATGGGAGAATGAAGGAAAGGGGTAAAAACTGAGCAAAGAGGAAGGAACTTGGCCCAGGGCTAGGAAGGCCAAAAGAGACGTATGGATTTAGGAAAGGAAGCAGGAGTGAGGATGAAATGGCAGAAGTAAAAAGCAGGGTCAGAGGTCTGGGTTGAAAGAACACAATTGGAGTAGAGTTGAAGGTGACAGAAGAGGAGTCTAGGTTTACTAGGAGAAATAGAAAAAGTCTCTCGGGGACGCTGGCCTTAAGTCTCACAACCACCAGATAGGTATTTCAGAAAACAAGAGGTTCAGGACACATCTCTGAAAGGTCTGAGTTGCCTTATTCAGGTGTGACTGTAGTGGGGGAATAGGGAAATCTACCAGAGAAGTGGCTAGGGCTCAGAGTTATCCTAGGGGCAGCTGACGACAGGGGCAGAGCCAAGGGAACTGCTGGATCAGGAGGCCCACGAACAAATCAGGGGCAGAGCCGCCTGTCACTTCCCTGCCAGGAAGGAAGCCAGGTATATTACTATAACCAAGGCACACTGGGGTCTTTACTGTATGGAGAACTTGGCTCCTGCCCGCAATCCTACGGCTCGGCGTCACACACAGGAAGTCGGGCCTCTGGGCAACCAGAAATGGGAACGGGACTGAAGGAGATTCAGCCCACAAATATCCGACCACCAGCTTCCACCTCTGCAGTCTGCCACCCTGTGTCTGCTCAACGCATCACAGAAACAAGTTTTCAAGGTGAGTATACAGACGGCAGAGAAAAGTTGAACAATGAGGTCAGCATTCAAAAATGGGGTCAAATCGACAGCTGGGAAGGGGTGTAGAGACAGGTAGAATTTAGATCCTGAGCCTTTAATAACCACTACCTTCTCTCAGTGCTCTCTGTTTTTAGACTCTATATGAGAACACCTAGGGCTTCCCTGGTGGCGCCTGCCAATGCAGGGGACACGGGTTCGAGCCCTGGTCTGCGAAGATCCCACATGCCGTGCAGCAACTAAGCGCATGTGCCACAACGACGGAGCCTGCATTCTAGAGCCCGTGAGCCTCAACTACCGAAGCCCACGTGCCTACAGCCCATGCTCCGCAACAAGAGAAGCCACCGCGATGAGATGCCCGCACACCGCAACCAAGAGTAGCCCCCGCTAGCCGCCAACTAGAGAAAGCCCGTGCACAGCAATGAGAGACCCAGTGCGGCCAAAAAAATAAATACGTAGAATAAATAAGTTCAAACAGTAAATAAATACATAAACATAAATTACAAAAAAAAAGAACACCTAATGCAGGTGGGAAGGTGGGAGGGCCACTGTAGAGGTCATCTATGCTACATGTACAAGAACCCCGAGAGCACACCAATCGGTACCACACTTTTCACTGCTGTAGCCGATCGTTCCCCCCTGTACTGCCACACTGTAGCACTCCCTTCCCTCATCTACTGCTATAGTCTCTTTGGAAGGTTATTTCAGAACTCTTGTTATGAGAGTGCCAGTTGAACTGTCCTCACTTCCTTCATTTATACCAGGATTGAAGACCTTGTGGTCCGAGATCCTGTCCAGAGAGCAAGCAGGCTAAGGCTCTGTCTTTGTTGATGTATTTCATCAGAAAGGGCTCTACCCCCTCTCCTAGTTCATGGTGTGAAGTGTTCTTGGCCTCTCGGGAAAGTGGGGAGAATGGAAAGGACCCTATATGAGAATGCTAGGCTCTGTAAAACATTTCAGGTTTTTAAAAATAAGACTCATTTTGTATTGGACTTACAACAGTCCTATGAAATACAAAGAAAGCCGAGAATCAGTGACAGGAAAGGATCACCAGTAAGAACTACAACAGTCACCGCTTACCTCGTAGCATAGGGCACTGTCCGTGATCCTTAAGAAGAGTTAGTAGAAATGCCTTTGCCCATCTTGCCCCTGAACCCCTTGAAAGGTACACGACTGCTGTGTTGGTGTTTAGGGGGAGCATCTCACTTACCAGGGACTGACTTCTCCCTTGATTCCTCTGTAGTGATGGAGACTTCCCCGCTGATGAAAAATTCCCTGGGATTGCAACCTCCAAGCCAGACAGCTTTCCTATGGAATGACAGAGAACTTGTCAAGGTGAAACACCAGTCTGCGGGAGAAAGGGAAGAAGAGAATGATGGAAATCGTTTCTGGGAAACTATTTTTACATTATGTGTTGTTTGTTCCCGGTAAATAAACTGAAATCTTCTTAACAGTAAAACAAAATCGAAACCACTAAAGCCAATAATACAGGAGTATAACGTTCGAAAAAAATTTCTTTGGCTGCGCAGCATGTGGGATCTTAGCTCCCCAACCAGGGACTGAACCCACGCCTGCTGCATTGGAAGCGCAGAGTCTTCACCACGGGACCACCGGGGAAGTCCCAGGACTACCACTTTTAAAGGAGAAGGTACAAACCCCTCGGTTCTATGAACTGGAGATTTTTAGTAAGAAGTCAATATATTTGTTGTTAGGCACATTTTATGTTAGGCTGTCTCCCTGCACAGGATGCAGGCGCCTTGAGAATGGAAGTCATATCCCTCTATAGTGCGTCCCTCTTCTTTCTGCTTTGCAGTTTGCTGCTCCACTTGTTCAACCCCACCTAGTAATAACCTATACTTCCCTTGTTCCTGTTTTCCCATCTGGAAAACAGACAAAAGGCAACCAAACAACGCAAAGGTCTCAACAAATAAGGGATATCCAAAACCAGAGATGGCCAGAACTTCTGTACCCCTGATGAAATAGTCCTCATACAAAACCTGATAATCAAATTCCTTAATGCTAGGAATCACAGTGAAAAATAGTATCTGAACTGACTTCTGTCAGATGAGTGAGAACTAAGGTTAATTCAGTGTATCTGAAGCATAGAAAGTGAGGGCAAAAGTGGCACAAGATGGGGCTAGAGAAGCAGAGAGGATTCTAGACCACGCAGAGTCTTAAAGGCCAACAGTGTGTTTTCTATTCTCAAAACAATGTTTGTGAGCGATGTTTATGAGCAACGTTCCAACTTGCTTTGAAGGTTTCTTGTGTGAAGAGTGGATGGGAAGGAAACAAGACATATGGACACTAGTTAGGACCTAATCGCAACAGACAGGCAAGTTCAGTATTAGGAAGTTGAGGAAGAGCTGGCTGACAGATTCCAAAGAAATTCAGGAGATGAACTGAAGCGGGCTTAATGGGGTAGGAGATGGAGGAAAGGAAGGTCTTAGGGAATTCAAGGGTTTACTGCACACATGAGCAAAGTCTCAAAATTAATCATTTGAACGTACAGAGGCGGATCTCCCAAATGACACCGGTTAGGAAGCAACGGTACGCCCTTTAGAATTCCTAGAGACAACACAAATCAACTGTTTCGATGGAAAATTCGGCGGGACTCTTGACTTCCATGGGAATACAGAGAAAAGAGACACTGATCTGGCTTGCAGGTATATTTAGGAAGTTGTTAGCCGGACATCACCTACTAGTATCATGTAAGTAGGCCGTCCGAAGTAGGAAGCTTAGGGGAAAAACCTGGAGGAAAACTTAAAAGCTGAAGCCACACCTCTACACTACACCACCTTTCACAATTTCTTCTCAGATAAGCATCATCCCCATCAGTGAAGAAACTCGTACCTCATAATAGGAAAAACAGGCCTAAAGATTCAATGTGTGTCTTGGGGGGTCCCATCTATGCGATATCTTCCTGGGACCAGAAAAGGCCCCAGGAAGATCAATCTCTGCACCCCTGAAAGCTTACCACCAAGGAAAATGACTAGGTCCATAGATTTCCTCCCTCAAACCAGCTTACCTCACACATAGATCATTAGCAACTCCGCCCTTACTCACATTATCACAGTCACAAGAGTGGTTAGGGAGAAAAGCACTGACCAGGGGAACTAAAACAGAGGCAATCCAGGCCAAGCTGGGCTGGTGGCAGATATCTGCTCCTTACGCTCGGGTGCATAATGCGACTCACCACAGTGCCTTTTTCACAGACCCTTTTGAACGTTTCTCCACAGAATCCAACAGCTCAAGTTAGCTCATGACGCTTCAAGGTCAACAGTCGTCAAGAGAAAAACATGCAATATGTCTTACAATGTTGGATTCCTTACAAACAGGACAAGGAGATAACCATGTAGACAAAACCAGAGCATTTGAAAACATCTGTATTCTACAAACACACCAGTGAATGCTATAAATAAGGTACTATGACATAAAACAAAATGAAAACTAGATGTGAGACTGTTCTCTTCGGTGTACAGACTTCATGGCAGTTGCTGCACACTATATCTAGCTACTTAGATCTTTAACTCTCTGTTCTGTTAATACCAAATGAGGCCCAAGTGTGTCAACCTGTTTCCCACAGAAACCAAAAAGTCTACATGCATCTCTTTTCTCCTGTGCCCTTTTCACCTTACCTGCTCCCAATTCTCCACCAACGTCCTCCTCTTTCTCTAATTATTCTCCTCTTCATTTTGCTTGGCCTTGCCCCCAAGCATGCAAGACAGAGAGTCCTAGAGGTCCAAGATTCTAGAGTGGCTGTTTGCAAGGCGGAGGAGATTACAGTAACTGCCACACTGTATATACTTCTGTGCAAAGAAAAAGGGACAGTGTTCAGAATGTCTCTCACATATAACAAGAGCTGGAGATGGCAGGATACCTGTGTGGCCCAAGGAACTAGAGCTAGCAAATTACGGGCCAAACAATTGCAACCAAAGGCTGGAAGAGGAAAGGTCTGCAACCAGCTCTGTCTCCTAGCTCTCTGGTATTTGCTGCCAACGGGCAGAGTCTATTTCGTGAGGCATCAAGCACTGAAAAGAAGACTCCTGCTGCTGGAAGTTGACAGGAAGTAACGTCCAATGCAAGATCAAGGCTTGTCCTCGAAGCAATGCCCATAATGGAAGAAAAAAAAACAAGAGAAAGCGGAAGAGAAATGTTAAGTCGCAAGTCCAACCTGGCCCCCAGCCTAGCCCAGCCCAAGGAAGGTAGGAGTCAAGGAGAAGAAACTAAAAGAGAAGAGCCTTGGACCACAACATTCTCCACAAGGTACACTCAAGAAACTTCACCCTACTCTTGAACCAAGTTACAAAGAGAGCTTCTTAATCCCTACTTTGGCTCCTTAAAAGCTGCTATCAGTTCACTCATTAGACACATATGATTTCAGAACAACTGTAATAGTTCAAACTAGATGGCTCTTTCCTTCCTAAGGATTATTAATTAAATAAGATCTATATAGCTCTAAGTATATGATACATAAAATAGAATACTCTGTAGAATGTAAGTAACTCTTAGTTCAGTGTATTAATGAACGTCTGTAAGAAATGTTGCAATGATTTCCCTAATGGAAGAGCCTGGGGGAGGTAAATCTGTCTTCTAGGATTTCCTCCCCAGAGCTCAGAAACTCAGGTGTTGTTTTAGCTCTCCTACACTCTCTTCACCCAAGCCCGCCTTCCTGTTGGGGATCGGACCTCCCTATTGGCTCTCTCATACCTTTCAACTGCCTGCTTTGTGACATCACTCTCCTACCAAACCTACTACCACTTGGTAGAGCCTTGGGGTTTCCGTGGAGCTGTTTGGACCAGTAACCAGTGACCTCTGTACTGGACACGTGCGCCGTTCAGCTGCAGCCACTCAGACATCCTCTAGTGTTGTCTCCTCATCCCTTGTACCTGCAGTGGATGCTTCCTCTTCTCTGACCATGTCAGGTAAGAAAAGAAACTTTGGAAAGTTTTGCGTTCGATTTCTTTTGCCCCTAAATTGAGTAGGAGATTCAAAATAGCATGGAATAATGAGGGAAAGTATTGAACTACAAGTCTGGAGACCTAATTTCACTTTTGACTTTGACGTTTACTATCTGTGTGACTTTGGACAAATCACTGGCTGTCTCACAAAGCCTGTTGCTTTCCTTAACTGTTACGTTAGGATACCACATTGGGTTGATCACTCTGATCCCCTTCTTTTCCAGTATTGAGCCTTAAAGGGTACCCATGTAGAAAACGAAATCAGACACTTCTCAAGAGTGTTTCAACAGAAACATAGAAAAGCCAGGGGACATAGAAAACTAGCAATATATACCAAGATGTTTCATCTCTAATGGTCTCCCTCCACTAGGATTTCGACTAGTTGAAAAGAGAGAATAGGGAGAGAGGATGGAGAGTACTGGGCTCTACAGGGAGGCACAGAGTCGAGCGTAAGGAAGTTTAGGATGGTTTTCATTAGCACAGGCCAACAGGCACCAAGAGATGGGAGAAAATGTAAGAATGAAGAGGGAAAGCATAGAGGAGCTCTCAAGAAAAACGGAGTTTGCAATGGAATGCTGATGGGAACCAAAGATTTTCAATTAAAGCAGAAACAGCACAGAGGGAAACCTGCTCAGAGCAGGGCAAAACCAAGTTGATGGTAGCAAACCCTTACATTAACAGACGAAGAAGGAAAGTAAGGCCAGAACAGGGGATCACCAGGAAAGGCAGCTTATCAGAAAAGTCATACTCCGTTTTCTTTCTTTTATTGCCTCTCTGAATACAGTTGGCCACTTGACAGTTTTGAATATAAACGTTTTAGAAATACGTTTTAGAAATGATGCCTCCTATAAACAAGCAACCACAGTGGTTATCTAGGGGGCTGCTTTTCAGTGTTTTATTCTTTCTAATTTTTAAACTAGGTAGACATTTCGCCAATTCAACATTTTAAGTGATATCTTCTAAATTGAATCAGAAGGACTATTTTCCTTTGTGTGATATGTAGGTTCTAAGGCAAGGCTGCTTTTCATTTTTACAGTTATTTCCTTCCTAACACAGAGAGCACATTGATCAACAGCCATCGTTCGCTTGTAGATCTTAGCTACCGAAGAAGAAGAAGAAGAAGAAAAAGTCAAGCCCCACATCTCTAATTCCCCCCCACTTAGGGAATTCCCTGGCGGTCCAGTGCTTAGGACTCGGTGCTTTCACGGCCAGGGCCACGCGGCGCGGCCAAAGAAACAAAACAAACAAACATCCACGTTTATCGAAAACCATATTGTGGAGTCCTGTGGATTTTCTTACATTTGAAAATCTTTTTTAATGGGATTCTAGGCATGATGGTTTTTTGAGGTTTTGGGATGCCATCTTCTTGGATGCTGAAGATGATTCTAATCTAAGTTCTAGGATAAATCCAAAAACCTTCCTGATACATTTTAAGCTTCCTTTCTGCTTATTATATAAGCTATATTCATTGAAATATATATTTCTCCTAGGCTTAATACCTCTTACTTGCTGGGTAAAAATATGAAGGAGCACAATAATGAAACTCTTTTACACTTATTATTTTGCCGTCTGCTTCGTACCGGTTTTCATTGAAATACTTGTCTATGTGTGTTGTGGCTACCTATACATGCACATTTATTGCATTCTGTTGCTTGTTATGCATTTTTTACTGACATACCTTCTCTGTCTGTATGCATTGGCTAGGAATTCATTCACCTCTATCACCTCCATCGTGTTTTCTGGTTAATAGTATTCACTAAAATAGAGTGGGCAAAATTCACTTTCATAATGTTGCATGGATGGTACAGAATGCCATTTGTTAGTAAATTCATTAGGCTTCGATACTTGCCACATACCCCCGTTTTCATTAATATCTATGGATTTCTTTTTCGTTAACGTAATATGCTTGTCATGATTTTTCTTTGTCTTTCTAGAACTTATTGTATCTTCCTCCATATAAACCATACGCAATAGATCAGCTTATTCATCTATTAATTATTACTGCTATTATTATTGGTGGTGGTGTTATAACCACTTTATAGATGAGTAATCTGAAGGAATCAGATAACTTTTCCCTTTCCAAAAGCACTTAAGAAATCCACTTTCGGGTAATCATTTTGAGGTAGGATGAGAAACCAGGCTTGAAGAGGGCAAAAATGACTCTTTCAATTCACCAGTTGGACTGAGCTGTACGTCACCTCTAGGTAATAGCGTGGGAACTGCACAAGCAAAGGGAGACACTGAAGACGACAATGGTAATAGCCGTACTGTTTTCTAATGGACAAAAAAAATGCCTATATTATAAGTTCTGTTTCTCCTGCTTTCTGGCAGTATCATGCTCAGAGTGGAGTCCTGGCAAGGAAGTCAGGATACTTAGGTTCTGAAACCTGGTAATGATACTAACATAATGAGAGAACTTGAACAAGTCAACCCGACCTCTCTGAGCCTCAGTTTCCTTACTCACGAAATGAGACTGAGAACATCGAAGTTCTCTAAGGGCCTCCTAGTTCTAAAATGCTTCCAGTCTAGGAAATAGCATAGAAGTCAATACGAGTGCAGGCTGAAGGGAAAGACAGGGCAGGGAGAAGGTTGCTTCCAGCCTAGAGAACAATCTCTGAACCACACCACTTGGCTCTTCTGCCCGTCTGTGCCCAAGATTGGGAGCACAGGCAGTTAATAGAGAAGAGTGGAAAACTGCTCAGTCCTTACAGCCATCATCAACTGTCTGATTTTGGGTTTCTCAGGAAGTAGTGATAGTAGAGGTGTCCTGATAGCAAGAACCTTCAGATGATGCCGTTCCTCAAACGTAGTGAGAATTTCTCAACCTCCCTGAGTTTTTCATGACCCTCTTGTTCTTACAGAAAATTTCCAACATCCATCTCTACGTGGAACTCTAAATTCTCTGCAGCATTCTCCTCCTGTGGTGAGCAATGCAACTTCCCTAACACGAAGTGTCTGCAACTTCTCCAGAGTCTCTGCCCCTGCCGTCAGTTCGGCATCGGCTACTGGTACCCCTTTCCAGACACTCATGGGTAGTGCCTACCTTTACCAACATTCTAGCACGACTATGTTATCTGGAGTTACGGACCACAGCCAGATCTCCACTTCAGCTGCTTCCTATCCAGGTGTTCTTGAGTGGGACATCACAGCAAGCACTGAAAAGAATTCTTCTTCACTCGGAGACTTTACTCTGGCACTCACTGACCGCCACACAGCTGCCTCCTCCATGTTTCTGGCAGCCCAGTATGATAAAACTTCAGACGCCAAGAACATGGTCCCTCTACATCCATCGCTTTCTGCCAGCCTTGCTCAGGGAACACCATCTCAGATTCCAAATCAGGGGCAGAGCCGCCTGTCACTTCCCTGCCAGGAAGGAAGCCAGGTATATTACTATAACCAAGGCACACTGGGGTCTTTACTGTATGGAGAACTTGGCTCCTGCCCGCAATCCTACGGCTCGGCGTCATACACAGGAAGTCGGGCCTCTGGGCAACCAGAAATGGGAATGGGACTGAAGGAGATTCAGCCCACAAATATCCGACCACCAGCTTCCACCTCTGCAGTCTGCCACCCTGTGCCTGCTCAACGCATCACGGAAACAAGTTTTCAAGGTGAGTATAACAAACGCCAGAGAAAGTTGAAGAATGAGGTCGGCATTCAAAAATGGGGTCAAATCGACAGCTGGGAAGGGGTGTAGAGGCAGGTAGAATTTAGATCCTGAGCCTTTAATAACCACTACCTTCGCTCAGTGCCCTCTGTTTTTAGACTCTACATGAGAACACCTAGGGCTTCCCTGGTGGCGCCGTGGTTAAGAATCCGCCTGCCAATGCAATGCGGGGGACACGGGTTCGAGCCCTGGTCTGCGAAGATCCCACATGCCGTGCAGCAACTAAGCGCATGTGCCACAACGACGGAGCCTGCATTCTAGAGCCCGTGAGCCTCAGCTACCGAAGCCCACGTGCCTACAGCCCATGCTCCGCAACAAGAGAAGCCACCGCGATGAGAAGCCCGCACACCGCAACCAAGAGTAGCCCCCGCTAGCCGCCAACTAGAGAAAGCCCGTGCACAGCAATGAGAGACCCAGTGCAGCCAAAAAAATAAATACGCAGAATAAATAAGTTCAAACAGTAAATAAATACATAAACATAAATTACAAAAAGAAGAACACCTAATGCAGGTGGGAAGGTGGGAGGGCCACTGTAGAGGTCATCTATGCTACATGTACAAGAACCCCGAGAGCACACCAATCGGTACCACACTTTTCACTGCTGTAGCCGATCGTTCCCCCTGTACTGCCACACTGTAGCACTCCCTTCCCTCATCTACTGCTATAGTCTCTTTGGAAGGTGTTTCAGAACTCTTGTTATGAGAGTGCCAGTTGAACTGTCCTCACTTCCTTCATTTATACCAGGATTGAAGACCTTGTGGTCCGAGATCCTGTCCAGAGAGCAAGCAGGCTAAGACTCTGTCTTTGCTGATGTATTTCATCAGAAAGGGCTCTACCCCCTCTCCTAGTTCATGGTGTGACGTGTTCTTGGCCTCTCGGGAGAGTGGGGAGAATGGAAAGGACCCTATATGAGAATATGCTAGGCTCTGTAAAACATTTCAGGTTTTTAAAAATAAGACTCATTTTGTATTGGACTTATAACAGTCCTATGAAATACAAAGCGAGCCGAGAATCAGCGACAGGAAAGGCTCACCAGTAAGAATTACAACAGTCACCGCTTACCTCGTAGCATAGGGCACTGTCCATGATCCTTAAGAAGAGTTAGTAGAAATGCCTTGCCCATCTTGCCCCTGAACCCCTTGAAAGGTACACGACTGCTGTGTTGGTGTTTAGGGGGAGCATCTCACTTACAAGGGACTGACTTCTCCCTTGATCCCTTTGTAGGGATGGAGACCTCCCCCCTGGTGATGAAAAATTCCCTGGGATTGCAACCTCCAAGCCAGACGTTTTGTGTGACACAACGTCAAGAACTCCCCAAGTCCTGCAGTAGCAGAAACAGCCACATACTTGAGAGTAACCCACCATCTGAACTTGGGGACATTTCAGTGACAGCTCCAGTCCAGAGTGCCAGGCGTCTCCTGGCCCTGCCTCCAGCTCCAAGCCAGGGACAAATAGAGAGTAAGCACGTGGATGATATCAAAACCAAGCTTTCAAAGCCTCTGGATGCCTACCAGATCCCAACAGAGAACCAAGATCCTCCACTACTCCCTTTAGGAATCCCTGATATTCACCAGCCGCTGGCCTGCACCGATCCGCTCAGCCAAGAGGAGCAGCCTGGTTCTGAAAATGCTGATCTGGGAGAGAACAGCCGGAGTCGTCAGGACCTAGGGACACTTGAAAATGGGACTGAACCTAGCAGTGGTCTTGCAGACATTACTACACTGGCGGAGGATATTCACCTTCCCCAGCTCTTTAATCCTTTGAAAGAGCTTGATCAATCCCAAGGTCCCAACGTGATCAAAGCTAAAGACACCAGAGCCATTAAGGTGAATCAGGTGCAGGAAAAGCCAAGTGTCATAAAGGTTCCCTCTGATCAACCCAGGAAGAACAAACAGAAAGCCTCTGAGCCTATCAGTGGCGCTCCCAAGGCCAAAATCCAGCCAAAGAATCCAGAGTGCCTGTTAGGGGGAGAAGTGGTTACCTGCCACGCTGCAGTCAGTGACAGGGCTCCTGTGAACACGGCCAAGCACTCTCAAGGCAAACCTCAGAAAGCTGCATCCAGAAAGATCAGCAAAACTAAGAGCCACGGGCAGGAAAAGACCAAAAGGACCAGAGGGAGAAACAAGGCTGAAGAGAACAAGCAGTCAGGGAACAAAGTCAAGGCAGAAGAGAAGCCAGCAATCCCCCACACGAAGCGAAAGGAACACCAAACTGAGCTTCTCCAACAGAGCTTTCAAAAGCCTCGAACCTCCCTTGGCGTGCGCATGCTGGAGTCTGTGAAGGTTCTTCATGCGCTGGGGAAGAAGAATGAGACGAAAACTGGGCTCTCTTCCTGTCGGCTCTTGGGAAAGTCAAGCAACCCCAAAGACCCCCAGCCACCCCCAGCTATCCAGCCATGGCGGCATACCCCACGTGAGGGGAAGGGTCCTGAGAAAACGCAAGTCCAAGCCCAGAAACCAGACAGCAGTGCTGAAACAGAGTGTCCATCTCCAGCCCAGTATGAGCGGCCTCCTCCTGGGAAGGTCAAGTTGATACCTCTGCCTTTTTCTGCCTGGGACAAGCCTCAAGCTCGACCCGCTCCTCGGAGGCCACAGTCTCTGGCCTCACATCGGCCTGCTGGGGCTTACCGTGCCCAGCCTGGTTCTACTGACTCAGCTCAACCTGCTGCAGTCAATTCATCCCAGCCAGCTCCTGCCTCTTTGCCAGGCCCCGCCAAACCAGCTCAGCCAACTGTGACCAACCCAACCCAACCGGCTTGGACCAACCACACCCAGCCTCGTGTCCCTCAGTCTGCTGCTCCTAGGCCTGCACCCTCCAAAACTTCATCTGGCGCTCCTCTCCAGCGGGAGCCTGTTCCCCCTGCTGTGAATAAGCGCCAGGCCCCACCCAAGCTCCAAACCCAATTTCTACTCCAAGACTTCAGCAAGCAACGAGTTCCATGGAGGGAACCCAACGTGCCTGAGCCAGTCATGTCAAAGCCCATCGAACAAGAGCAGAGGCCAGAGCGAGAGGCCATGAAGAGGCGGGCTCAACAACAACGGGAGAATGCTGCCAGATACACCTCTTCGGGCAAGCTGCAATTTTTCACCGAGAGGGAAAACGAAATGGAAATTGCCGACTACTACGGATACGTCAAGTGAGAGCTGCTAGGATTCTTGGTGCCACCTTGGCTACCAGCTGTTCTTCCATACACAGGTAAGACAGGTATAGAACTGAATAAGTAAATGGAATACAATTAAATAGACGAGTAACAAACCTTTCGAATTTTCAGATGCTGCTAACTGGGGCGTGAGAAAGGAAGGACTGAAAGTTGGATGGGAGAATGAAGGAAAGGGGTAAAAACTGAGCAAAGAGGAAGGAACTTGGCCCAGGGCTAGGAAGGCCAAAAGAGACGTATGGATTTAGGAAAGGAAGCAGGAGTGAGGATGAAATGGCAGAAGTAAAAAGCAGGGTCAGAGGTCTGGGTTGAAAGAACACAATTGGAGTAGAGTTGAAGGTGACAGAAGAGGAGTCTAGGTTTACTAGGAGAAATAGAAAAAGTCTCTCGGGGACGCTGGCCTTAAGTCTCACAACCACCAGATAGGTATTTCAGAAAACAAGAGGTTCAGGACACATCTCTGAAAGGTCTGAGTCGCCTTATTCAGGTGTGACTGTAGTGGGGGAATAGGGAAATCTACCAGAGAAGTGGCTAGGGCTCAGAGTTATCCTAGGGGCAGCTGACGACAGGGGCAGAGCCAAGGGAACTGCTGGATCAGGAGGCCCACGAACAAATCAGGGGCAGAGCCGCCTGTCACTTCCCTGCCAGGAAGGAAGCCAGGTATATTACTATAACCAAGGCACACTGGGGTCTTTACTGTATGGAGAACTTGGCTCCTGCCCGCAATCCTACGGCTCGGCGTCACACACAGGAAGTCGGGCCTCTGGGCAACCAGAAATGGGAACGGGACTGAAGGAGATTCAGCCCACAAATATCCGACCACCAGCTTCCACCTCTGCAGTCTGCCACCCTGTGTCTGCTCAACGCATCACAGAAACAAGTTTTCAAGGTGAGTATACAGACGGCAGAGAAAAGTTGAACAATGAGGTCAGCATTCAAAAATGGGGTCAAATCGACAGCTGGGAAGGGGTGTAGAGACAGGTAGAATTTAGATCCTGAGCCTTTAATAACCACTACCTTCTCTCAGTGCTCTCTGTTTTTAGACTCTATATGAGAACACCTAGGGCTTCCCTGGTGGCGCCTGCCAATGCAGGGGACACGGGTTCGAGCCCTGGTCTGCGAAGATCCCACATGCCGTGCAGCAACTAAGCGCATGTGCCACAACGACGGAGCCTGCATTCTAGAGCCCGTGAGCCTCAACTACCGAAGCCCACGTGCCTACAGCCCATGCTCCGCAACAAGAGAAGCCACCGCGATGAGATGCCCGCACACCGCAACCAAGAGTAGCCCCCGCTAGCCGCCAACTAGAGAAAGCCCGTGCACAGCAATGAGAGACCCAGTGCGGCCAAAAAAATAAATACGTAGAATAAATAAGTTCAAACAGTAAATAAATACATAAACATAAATTACAAAAAAAAAGAACACCTAATGCAGGTGGGAAGGTGGGAGGGCCACTGTAGAGGTCATCTATGCTACATGTACAAGAACCCCGAGAGCACACCAATCGGTACCACACTTTTCACTGCTGTAGCCGATCGTTCCCCCCTGTACTGCCACACTGTAGCACTCCCTTCCCTCATCTACTGCTATAGTCTCTTTGGAAGGTTATTTCAGAACTCTTGTTATGAGAGTGCCAGTTGAACTGTCCTCACTTCCTTCATTTATACCAGGATTGAAGACCTTGTGGTCCGAGATCCTGTCCAGAGAGCAAGCAGGCTAAGGCTCTGTCTTTGTTGATGTATTTCATCAGAAAGGGCTCTACCCCCTCTCCTAGTTCATGGTGTGACGTGTTCTTGGCCTCTCGGGAAAGTGGGGAGAATGGAAAGGACCCTATATGAGAATGCTAGGCTCTGTAAAACATTTCAGGTTTTTAAAAATAAGACTCATTTTGTATTGGACTTACAACAGTCCTATGAAA
Organism: Balaenoptera ricei; assembly: GCF_028023285.1. Lineage (NCBI taxonomy): Eukaryota > Metazoa > Chordata > Mammalia > Artiodactyla > Balaenopteridae > Balaenoptera > Balaenoptera ricei. Next base: position 46,874 of record NW_026777784.1, read on the forward strand.
TACAAAGAAAGCCGAGAATCAGTGACAGGAAAGGATCACCAGTAAGAACTACAACAGTCACCGCTTACCTCGTAGCATAGGGCACTGTCCGTGATCCTTAAGAAGAGTTAGTAGAAATGCCTTTGCCCATCTTGCCCCTGAACCCCTTGAAAGGTACACGACTGCTGTGTTGGTGTTTAGGGGGAGCATCTCACTTACCAGGGACTGACTTCTCCCTTGATTCCTCTGTAGTGATGGAGACTTCCCCGCTGATGAAAAATTCCCTGGGATTGCAACCTCCAAGCCAGACAGCTTTCCTATGGAATGACAGAGAACTTGTCAAGGTGAAACACCAGTCTGCGGGAGAAAGGGAAGAAGAGAATGATGGAAATCGTTTCTGGGAAACTATTTTTACATTATGTGTTGTTTGTTCCCGGTAAATAAACTGAAATCTTCTTAACAGTAAAACAAAATCGAAACCACTAAAGCCAATAATACAGGAGTATAACGTTCGAAAAAAATTTCTTTGGCTGCGCAGCATGTGGGATCTTAGCTCCCCAACCAGGGACTGAACCCACGCCTGCTGCATTGGAAGCGCAGAGTCTTCACCACGGGACCACCGGGGAAGTCCCAGGACTACCACTTTTAAAGGAGAAGGTACAAACCCCTCGGTTCTATGAACTGGAGATTTTTAGTAAGAAGTCAATATATTTGTTGTTAGGCACATTTTATGTTAGGCTGTCTCCCTGCACAGGATGCAGGCGCCTTGAGAATGGAAGTCATATCCCTCTATAGTGCGTCCCTCTTCTTTCTGCTTTGCAGTTTGCTGCTCCACTTGTTCAACCCCACCTAGTAATAACCTATACTTCCCTTGTTCCTGTTTTCCCATCTGGAAAACAGACAAAAGGCAACCAAACAACGCAAAGGTCTCAACAAATAAGGGATATCCAAAACCAGAGATGGCCAGAACTTCTGTACCCCTGATGAAATAGTCCTCATACAAAACCTGATAATCAAATTCCTTAATGCTAGGAATCACAGTGAAAAATAGTATCTGAACTGACTTCTGTCAGATGAGTGAGAACTAAGGTTAATTCAGTGTATCTGAAGCATAGAAAGTGAGGGCAAAAGTGGCACAAGATGGGGCTAGAGAAGCAGAGAGGATTCTAGACCACGCAGAGTCTTAAAGGCCAACAGTGTGTTTTCTATTCTCAAAACAATGTTTGTGAGCGATGTTTATGAGCAACGTTCCAACTTGCTTTGAAGGTTTCTTGTGTGAAGAGTGGATGGGAAGGAAACAAGACATATGGACACTAGTTAGGACCTAATCGCAACAGACAGGCAAGTTCAGTATTAGGAAGTTGAGGAAGAGCTGGCTGACAGATTCCAAAGAAATTCAGGAGATGAACTGAAGCGGGCTTAATGGGGTAGGAGATGGAGGAAAGGAAGGTCTTAGGGAATTCAAGGGTTTACTGCACACATGAGCAAAGTCTCAAAATTAATCATTTGAACGTACAGAGGCGGATCTCCCAAATGACACCGGTTAGGAAGCAACGGTACGCCCTTTAGAATTCCTAGAGACAACACAAATCAACTGTTTCGATGGAAAATTCGGCGGGACTCTTGACTTCCATGGGAATACAGAGAAAAGAGACACTGATCTGGCTTGCAGGTATATTTAGGAAGTTGTTAGCCGGACATCACCTACTAGTATCATGTAAGTAGGCCGTCCGAAGTAGGAAGCTTAGGGGAAAAACCTGGAGGAAAACTTAAAAGCTGAAGCCACACCTCTACACTACACCACCTTTCACAATTTCTTCTCAGATAAGCATCATCCCCATCAGTGAAGAAACTCGTACCTCATAATAGGAAAAACAGGCCTAAAGATTCAATGTGTGTCTTGGGGGGTCCCATCTATGCGATATCTTCCTGGGACCAGAAAAGGCCCCAGGAAGATCAATCTCTGCACCCCTGAAAGCTTACCACCAAGGAAAATGACTAGGTCCATAGATTTCCTCCCTCAAACCAGCTTACCTCACACATAGATCATTAGCAACTCCGCCCTTACTCACATCATCACAGTCACAAGAGTGGTTAGGGAGAAAAGCACTAACCAGGGGAACTAAAACAGAGGCAATCCAGGCCAAGCTGGGCTGGTGGCAGATATCTGCTCCTTACGCTCGGGTGCATAATGCGACTCACCACAGTGCCTTTTTCACAGACCCTTTTGAACGTTTCTCCACAGAATCCAACAGCTCAAGTTAGCTCATGACGCTTCAAGGTCAACAATCGTCAAGAGAAAAACATGCAATATGTCTTACAATGTTGGATTCCTTACAAACAGGACAAGGAGATAACCATGTAGACAAAACCAGAGCATTTGAAAACATCTGTATTCTACAAACACACCAGTGAATGCTATAAATAAGGTACTATGACATAAAACAAAATGAAAACTAGATGTGAGACTGTTCTCTTCAGTGTACAGACTTCATGGCAGTTGCTGCACACTATATCTAGCTACTTAGATCTTTAACTCTCTGTTCTGTTAATACCAAATGAGGCCCAAGTGTGTCAACCTGTTTCCCACAGAAACCAAAAAGTCTACATGCATCTCTTTTCTCCTGTGCCCTTTCACCTTACCTGCTCCCAATTCTCCACCAACGTCCTCCTCTTTCTCTAATTATTCTCCTCTTCATTTTGCTTGGCCTTGCCCCCAAGCATGCAAGACAGAGAGTCCTAGAGGTCCAAGATTCTAGAGTGGCTGTTTGCAAGGCGGAGGAGATTACAGTAACTGCCACACTGTATATACTTCTGTGCAAAGAAAAAGGGACAGTGTTCAGAATGTCTCTCACATATAACAAGAGCTGGAGATGGCAGGATACCTGTGTGGCCCAAGGAACTAGAGCTAGCAAATTACGGGCCAAACAATTGCAACCAAAGGCTGGAAGAGGAAAGGTCTGCAACCAGCTCTGTCTCCTAGCTCTCTGGTATTTGCTGCCAACGGGCAGAGTCTATTTCGTGAGGCATCAAGCACTGAAAAGAAGACTCCTGCTGCTGGAAGTTGACAGGAAGTAACGTCCAATGCAAGATCAAGGCTTGTCCTCGAAGCAATGCCCATAATGGAAGAAAAAAAAACAAGAGAAAGCGGAAGAGAAATGTTAAGTCGCAAGTCCAACCTGGCCCCCAGCCTAGCCCAGCCCAAGGAAGGTAGGAGTCAAGGAGAAGAAACTAAAAGAGAAGAGCCTTGGACCACAACATTCTCCACAAGGTACACTCAAGAAACTTCACCCTACTCTTGAACCAAGTTACAAAGAGAGCTTCTTAATCCCTACTTTGGCTCCTTAAAAGCTGCTATCAGTTCACTCATTAGACACATATGATTTCAGAACAACTGTAATAGTTCAAACTAGATGGCTCTTTCCTTCCTAAGGATTATTAATTAAATAAGATCTATATAGCTCTAAGTATATGATACATAAAATAGAATACTCTGTAGAATGTAAGTAACTCTTAGTTCAGTGTATTAATGAACGTCTGTAAGAAATGTTGCAATGATTTCCCTAATGGAAGAGCCTGGGGGAGGTAAATCTGTCTTCTAGGATTTCCTCCCCAGAGCTCAGAAACTCAGGTGTTGTTTTAGCTCTCCTACACTCTCTTCACCCAAGCCCGCCTTCCTGTTGGGGATCGGACCTCCCTATTGGCTCTCTCATACCTTTCAACTGCCTGCTTTGTGACATCACTCTCCTACCAAACCTACTACCACTTGGTAGAGCCTTGGGGTTTCCGTGGAGCTGTTTGGACCAGTAACCAGTGACCTCTGTACTGGACACGTGCGCCGTTCAGCTGCAGCCACTCAGACATCCTCTAGTGTTGTCTCCTCATCCCTTGTACCTGCAGTGGATGCTTCCTCTTCTCTGACCATGTCAGGTAAGAAAAGAAACTTTGGAAAGTTTTGCGTTCGATTTCTTTTGCCCCTAAATTGAGTAGGAGATTCAAAATAGCATGGAATAATGAGGGAAAGTATTGAACTACAAGTCTGGAGACCTAATTTCACTTTTGACTTTGACGTTTACTATCTGTGTGACTTTGGACAAATCACTGGCTGTCTCACAAAGCCTGTTGCTTTCCTTAACTGTTACGTTAGGATACCACATTGGGTTGATCACTCTGATCCCCTTCTTTTCCAGTACTGAGCCTTAAAGGGTACCCATGTAGAAAACGAAATCAGACACTTCTCAAGAGTGTTTCAACAGAAACATAGAAAAGCCAGGGGACATAGAAAACTAGCAATATATACCAAGATGTTTCATCTCTAATGGTCTCCCTCCACTAGGATTTCGACTAGTTGAAAAGAGAGAATAGGGAGAGAGGATGGAGAGTACTGGGCTCTACAGGGAGGCACAGAGTCGAGCGTAAGGAAGTTTAGGATGGTTTTCATTAGCACAGGCCAACAGGCACCAAGAGATGGGAGAAAATGTAAGAATGAAGAGGGAAAGCATAGAGGAGCTCTCAAGAAAAACGGAGTTTGCAATGGAATGCTGATGGGAACCAAAGATTTTCAATTAAAGCAGAAACAGCACAGAGGGAAACCTGCTCAGAGCAGGGCAAAACCAAGTTGATGGTAGCAAACCCTTACATTAACAGACGAAGAAGGAAAGTAAGGCCAGAACAGGGGATCACCAGGAAAGGCAGCTTATCAGAAAAGTCATACTCCGTTTTCTTTCTTTTATTGCCTCTCTGAATACAGTTGGCCACTTGACAGTTTTGAATATAAACATTTTAGAAACACGTTTTAGAAATGATGCCTCCTATAAACAAGCAACCACAGTGGTTATCTAGGGGGCTGCTTTTCAGTGTTTTATTCTTTCTAATTTTTAAACTAGGTAGACATTTCGCCAATTCAACATTTTAAGTGATATCTTCTAAATTGAATCAGAAGGACTATTTTCCTTTGTGTGATATGTAGGTTCTAAGGCAAGGCTGCTTTTCATTTTTACAGTTATTTCCTTCCTAACACAGAGAGCACATTGATCAACAGCCATCGTTCGCTTGTAGATCTTAGCTACCGAAGAAGAAGAAGAAGAAGAAGAAAAAGTCAAGCCCCACATCTCTAATTCCCCCCCACTTAGGGAATTCCCTGGCGGTCCAGTGCTTAGGACTCGGAGCTTTCACGGCCAGGGCCACGCGGCGCGGCCAAAGAAACAAAACAAACAAACATCCACGTTTATCGAAAACCATATTGTGGAGTCCTGTGGATTTTCTTACATTTGAAAATCTTTTTTAATTGGATTCTAGGCATGATGGTTTTTTGAGGTTTTGGGATGCCATCTTCTTGGATGCTGAAGATGATTCTAATCTAAGTTCTAGGATAAATCCAAAAACCTTCCTGATACATTTTAAGCTTCCTTTCTGCTTATTATATAAGCTATATTCATTGAAATATATATTTCTCCTAGGCTTAATACCTCTTACTTGCTGGGTAAAAATATGAAGGAGCACAATAATGAAACTCTTTTACACTTATTATTTTGCTGTCTGCTTCGTACCGGTTTTCATTGAAATACTTGTCTATATGTGTTGTGGCTACCTATACATGCACATTTATTGCATTCTGTTGCTTGTTATGCATTTTTTACTGACATACCTTCTCTGTCTGTATGCATTGGCTAGGAATTCATTCACCTCTATCACCTCCATCGTGTTTTCTGGTTAATAGTATTCACTAAAATAGAGTGGGCAAAATTCACTTTCATAATATTGCATGGATAGTACAGAATGCCATTTGTTAGTAAATTCATTAGGCTTCGATACTGGCCACATACCCCCGTTTTCATTAATATCTATGGATTTCTTTTTCGTTAACGTAATATGCTTGTCATGATTTTTCTTTGTCTTTCTAGAACTTATTGTATCTTCCTCCATATAAATCATACGCAATAGATCAGCTTATTCATCTATTAATTATTACTGCTATTATTATTGGTGGTGGTGTTATAACCACTTTATAGATGAGTAATCTGAAGGAATCAGATAACTTTTCCCTTTCCAAAAGCACTTAAGAAATCCACTTTCGGGTAATCATTTTGAGGTAGGATGAGAAACCAGGCTTGAAGAGGGCAAAAATGACTCTTTCAATTCACCAGTTGGACTGAGCTGTACGTCACCTCTAGGTAATAGCGTGGGAACTGCACAAGCAAAGGGAGACACTGAAGACGACAATGGTAATAGCCGTACTGTTTTCTAATGGACAAAAAAAAATGCCTATATTATAAGTTCTGTTTCTCCTGCTTTCTGGCAGTATCATGCTCAGAGTGGAGTCCTGGCAAGGAAGTCAGGATACTTAGGTTCTGAAACCTGGTAATGATACTAACATAATGAGAGAACTTGAACAAGTCAACCCGACCTCTCTGAGCCTCAGTTTCCTTACTCACGAAATGAGACTGAGAACATCGAAGTTCTCTAAGGGCCTCCTAGTTCTAAAATGCTTCCAGTCTAGGAAATAGCATAGAAGTCAATACGAGTGCAGGCTGAAGGGAAAGACAGGGCAGGGAGAAGGTTGCTTCCAGCCTAGAGAACAATCTCTGAACCACACCACTTGGCTCTTCTGCCCGTCTGTGCCCAAGATTGGGAGCACAGGCAGTTAATAGAGAAGAGTGGAAAACTGCTCAGTCCTTACAGCCATCATTAACTGTCTGATTTTGGGTTTCTCAGGAAGTAGTGATAGTAGAGGTGTCCTGATAGCAAGAACCTTCAGATGATGCCGTTCCTCAAACGTAGTGAGAATTTCTCAACCTCCCTGAGTTTGTCATGACCCTCTTGTTCTTACAGAAAATTTCCAACATCCATCTCTACTTGGAACTCTAAATTCTCTGCAGCATTCTCCTCCTGTGGTGAGCAATGCAACTTCCCTAACACGAAGTGTCTGCAACTTCTCCAGAGTCTCTGCCCCTGCCGTCAGTTCGGCATCGGCTACTGGTACCCCTTTCCAGACACTCATGGGTAGTGCCTACCTTTACCAACATTCTAGCACGACTATGTTATCTGGAGTTACTGACCACAGCCAGATCTCCACTTCAGCTGCTTCCTATCCAGGTGTTCTTGAGTGGGACATCACAGCAAGCACTGAAAAGAATTCTTCTTCACTCGGAGACTTTACTCTGGCACTCACTGACCGCCACACAGCTGCCTCCTCCATGTTTCTGGCAGCCCAGTATGATAAAACTTCAGACGCCAAGAACATGGTCCCTCTACATCCATCGCTTTCTGCCAGCCTTGCTCAGGGAACACCATCTCAGATTCCAAATCAGGGGCAGAGCCGCCTGCCACTTCCCTGCCAGGAAGGAAGCCAGGTATATTACTATAACCAAGGCACACTGGGGTCTTTACTGTATGGAGAACTTGGCTCCTGCCCGCAATCCTACGGCTCGGCGTCATACACAGGAAGTCGGGCCTCTGGGCAACCAGAAATGGGAATGGGACTGAAGGAGATTCAGCCCACAAATATCCGACCACCAGCTTCCACCTCTGCAGTCTGCCACCCTGTGTCTGCTCAACGCATCACGGAAACAAGTTTTCAAAGTGAGTATAACAAACGCCAGAGAAAGTTGAAGAATGAGGTCGGCATTCAAAAATGGGGTCAAATCGACAGCTGGGAAGGGGTGTAGAGGCAGGTAGAATTTAGATCCTGAGCCTTTAATAACCACTACCTTCGCTCAGTGCCCTCTGTTTTTAGACTCTATATGGGAACACCTAGGGCTTCCCTGGTGGCGCCGTGGTTAAGAATCCGCCTGCCAATGCAATGCGGGGGACACGGGTTTGAGCCCTGGTCTGCGAAGATCCCACATGCCGTGCAGCAACTAAGCGCATGTGCCACAACGACGGAGCCTGCATTCTAGAGCCCGTGAGCCTCAACTACCGAAGCCCACGTGCCTACAGCCCATGCTCCGCAACAAGAGAAGCCACCGCGATGAGAAGCCCACACACCGCAACCATGAGAAGCCCGCACACCGCAACCAAGAGTAGCCCCCGCTAGCCGCCAACTAGAGAAAGCCCGTGCACAGCAATGAGAGACCCAGTGCAGCCAAAAAAATAAATACGTAGAATAAATAAGTTCAAACAGTAAATAAATACATAAACATAAATTACAAAAAAAAAGAACACCTAATGCAGGTGGGAAGGTGGGAGGGCCACTGTAGAGGTCATCTATGCTACATGTACAAGAACCCCGAGAGCACACCAATCGGTACCACACTTTTCACTGCTGTAGCCGATCGTTCCCCCGGTACTGCCACACTTTAGCACTCCCTTCCCTCATCTACTGCTATAGTCTCTTTGGAAGGTGTTTCAGAACTCTTGTTATGAGAGTGCCAGTTGAACTGTCCTCACTTCCTTCATTTACACCAGGAGTGAAGACCTTGTGGTCCGAGATCCTGTCCAGAGAGCAAGCAGGCTAAGACTCTGTCTTTGTTGATGTATTTCATCAGAAAGGGCTCTACCCCCTCTCCTAGTTCATGGTGTGAAGTGTTCTTGGCCTCTCGGGAAAGTGGGGAGAATGGAAAGGACCCTATATGAGAATGCTAGGCTCTGTAAAACATTTCAGGTTTTTAAAAATAAGACTCATTTTGTATTGGACTGACAACAGTCCTATGAAATACAAAGAAAGCCGAGAATCAGTGACAGGAAAGGATCACCAGTAAGAACTACAACAGTCACCGCTTACCTCGTAGCACAGGGCGCTGTCCGTGATCCTTAAGAAGAGTTAGTAGAAATGCCTTGCCCATCTTGCCCCTGAACCCCTTGAAAGGTACACGACTGCTGTGTTGGTGTTTAGGGGGAGCATCTCACTTACCAGGGACTGACTTCTCCCTTGATCCCTCTGTAGTGATGGAGACTTCCCCGCTGATGAAAAATTCCCTGGGATTGCAACCTCCAAGCCAGACAGCTTTCCTATGGAATGACAGAGAACTTGTCAAGGTGAAACACCAGTCTGCGGGAGAAAGGGAAGAAGAGAATGATGGAAATCGTTTCTGGGAAACTATTTTTACATTATGTGTTGTTTGTTCCCGGTAAATAAACTGAAATCTTCTTAACAGTAAAACAAAATCGAAACCACTAAAGCCAATAATACAGGAGTATAACGTTCGAAAAAAATTTCTTTGGCTGCGCAGCATGTGGGATCTTAGCTCCCCAACCAGGGATTGAACCCACGCCTGCTGCATTGCAAGCGCAGAGTCTTCACCACGGGACCACCGGGGAAGTCCCAGGACTATCACTTTTAAAGGAGAAGGTACAAACCCCTCGGTTCTATGAACTGGAGATTTTTAGTAAGAAGTCAATATATTTGTTGTTAGGCACATTTTATGTTAGGCTGTCTCCCTGCACAGGATGCAGGCGCCTTGAGAATGGAAGTCATATCCCTCTATAGTACGTCCCTCTTCTTTCTGCTTTGCAGTTTGCTGCTCCACTTGTTCAACCCCACCTAGTAATAACCTATACTTCCCTTGTTCCTGTTTTCCCATCTGGAAAACAGACAAAAGGCCACCAAACAACGCAAAGGTCTCAACAAATAAGGGATATCCAAAACCAGAGATGGCCAGAACTTCTGTACCCCTGATGAAATAGTCCTCATACAAAACCTGATAATCAAATTCCTTAATGCTAGGAATCACAGTGAAAAATAGTATCTGAACTGACTTCTGTCAGATGAGTGAGAACTAAGGTTAATTCAGTGTATCTGAAGCATAGAAAGTGAGGGCAAAAGTGGCACAAGATGGGACTAGAGAAGCAGAGAGGATTCTAGACCACGCAGAGTCTTAAAGGCCAACAGTGTGTTTTCTATTCTCAAAACAATGTTTGTGAGCGATGTTTATGAGCACCGTTCCAACTTGCTTTGAAGGTTTCTTGTGTGAAGAGTGGATTGGAAGGAAACAAGATATATGGACACTAGTTAGGACCTAATCGCAACAGACAGGCAAGTTCAGTATTAGGAAGTTGAGGAAGAGCTGGCTGACAGATTCCAAAGAAATTCAGGAGATGAACTGAAGCGGGCTTAATGGGGTAGGAGATGGAGGAAAGGAAGGTCTTAGGGAATTCAAGGGTTTACTACTGCACACATGAGCAAAGTCTCAAAATTAATCATTTGAACGTACAGAGGCGGATCTCCCAAATGACACCGGTTAGGAAGCAACGGTACGCCCTTTAGAATTCCTAGAGACAACACAAATCAACTGTTTCGATGGAAAATTCGGCGGGACTCTTGACTTCCATGGGAATACAGAGAAAAGAGACACTGATCTGGCTTGCAGGTATATTTAGGAAGTTGTTAGCCGGACATCACCTACTAGTATCATGTAAGTAGGCCGTCCGAAGTAGGAAGCTTAGGGGAAAAACCTGGAGGAAAACTTAAAAGCTGAAGCCACACCTCTACACTACACCACCTTTCACAATTTCTTCTCAGATAAGCATCATCCCCATCAGTGAAGAAACTCGTACCTCATAATAGGAAAAACAGGCCTAAAGATTCAATGTGTGTCTTGGGGGGTCCCATCTATGCGATATCTTCCTGGGACCAGAAAAGGCCCCAGGAAGATCAATCTCTGCACCCCTGAAAGCTTACCACCAAGGAAAATGACTAGGTCCATAGATTTCCTCCCTCAAACCAGCTTACCTCACACATAGATCATTAGCAACTCCGCCCTTACTCACATTATCACAGTCACAAGAGTGGTTAGGGAGAAAAGCACTGACCAGGGGAACTAAAACAGAGGCAATCCAGGCCAAGCTGGGCTGGTGGCAGATATCTGCTCCTTACGCTCGGGTGCATAATGCGACTCACCACAGTGCCTTTTTCATAGACCCTTTTGAACGTTTCTCCACAGAATCCAACAGCTCAAGTTAGCTCATGACGCTTCAAGGTCAACAGTCGTCAAGAGAAAAACATGCAATATGTCTTACAATGTTGGATTCCTTACAAACAGGACAAGGAGATAACCATGTAGACAAAACCAGAGCATTTGAAAACATCTGTATTCTACAAACACACCAGTGAATGCTATAAATAAGGTACTATGACATAAAACAAAATGAAAACTAGATGTGAGACTGTTCTCTTCAGTGTACAGACTTCATGGCAGTTGCTGCACACTATCTAGCTACTTAGATCTTTAACTCTCTGTTCTGTTAATACCAAATGAGGCCCAAGTGTGTCAACCTGTTTCCCACAGAAACCAAAAAGTCTACATGCATCTCTTTTCTCCTGTGCCCTTTTCACCTTACCTGCTCCCAATTCTCCACCAACGTCCTCCTCTTTCTCTAATTATTCTCCTCTTCATTTTGCTTGGCCTTGCCCCCAAGCATGCAAGACAGAGAGTCCTAGAGGTCCAAGATTCTAGAGTGGCTGTTTGCAAGGCGGAGGAGATTACAGTAACTGCCACACTGTATATACTTCTGTGCAAAGAAAAAGGGACAGTGTTCAGAATGTCTCTCACATATAACAAGAGCTGGAGATGGCAGGATACCTGTGTGGCCCAAGGAACTAGAGCTAGCAAATTACGGGCCAAACAATTGCAACCAAAGGCTGGAAGAGGAAAGGTCTGCAACCAGCTCTGTCTCCTAGCTCTCTGGTATTTGCTGCCAACGGGCAGAGTCTATTTCGTGAGGCATCAAGCACTGAAAAGAAGACTCCTGCTGCTGGAAGTTGACAGGAAGTAACGTCCAATGCAAGATCAAGGCTTGTCCTCGAAGCAATGCCCATAATGGAAGAAAAAAAAACAAAGAGAAAGCGGAAGAGAAATGTTAAGTCGCAAGTCCAACCTGGCCCCCAGCCTAGCCCAGCCCAAGGAAGGTAGGAGTCAAGGAGAAGAAACTAAAAGAGAAGAGCCTTGGACCACAACATTCTCCACAAGGTACACTCAAGAAACTTCACCCTACTCTTGAACCAAGTTACAAAGAGAGCTTCTTAATCCCTACTTTGGCTCCTTAAAAGCTGCTATCAGTTCACTCATTAGACACATATGATTTCAGAACAACTGTAATAGTTCAAACTAGATGGCTCTTTCCTTCCTAAGGATTATTAATTAAATAAGATCTATATAGCTCTAAGTATATGATACATAAAATAGAATACTCTGTAGAATGTAAGTAACTCTTAGTTCAGTGTATTAATGAACGTCTGTAAGAAATGTTGCAATGATTTCCCTAATGGAAGAGCCTGGGGGAGGTAAATCTGTCTTCTAGGATTTCCTCCCCAGAGCTCAGAAACTCAGGTGTTGTTTTAGCTCTCCTACACTCTCTTCACCCAAGCCCGCCTTCCTGTTGGGGATCGGACCTCCCTATTGGCTCTCTCATACCTTTCAACTGCCTGCTTTGTGACATCACTCTCCTACCAAACCTACTACCACTTGGTAGAGTCTTGGGGTTTCCGTGGAGCTGTTTGGACCAGTAACCAGTGACCTCTGTACTGGACACGTGCGCCGTTCAGCTGCAGCCACTCAGACATCCTCTAGTGTTGTCTCCTCATCCCTTGTACCTGCAGTGGATGCTTCCTCTTCTCTGACCATGTCAGGTAAGAAAAGAAACTTTGGAAAGTTTTGCGTTCGATTTCTTTTGCCCCTAAATTGAGTAGGAGATTCAAAATAGCATGGAATAATGAGGGAAAGTATTGAACTACAAGTCTGGAGACCTAATTTCACTTTTGACTTTGACGTTTACTATCTGTGTGACTTTGGACAAATCACTGGCTGTCTCACAAAGCCTGTTGCTTTCCTTAACTGTTACGTTAGGATACCACATTGGGTTGATCACTCTGATCCCCTTCTTTTCCAGTATTGAGCCTTAAAGGCTACCCATGTAGAAAACGAAATCAGACACTTCTCAAGAGTGTTTCAACAGAAACATAGAAAAGCCAGGGGACATAGAAAACTAGCAATATATACCAAGATGTTTCATCTCTAATGGTCTCCCTCCACTAGGATTTCGACTAGTTGAAAAGAGAGAATAGGGAGAGAGGATGGAGAGTACTGGGCTCTACAGGGAGGCACAGAGTCGAGCGTAAGGAAGTTTAGGATGGTTTTCATTAGCACAGGCCAACAGGCACCAAGAGATGGGAGAAAATGTAAGAATGAAGAGGGAAAGCATAGAGGAGCTCTCAAGAAAAACGGAGTTTGCAATGGAATGCTGATGGGAACCAAAGATTTTCAATTAAAGCAGAAACAGCACAGAGGGAAACCTGCTCAGAGCAGGGCAAAACCAAGTTGATGGTAGCAAACCCTTACATTAACAGACTAAGAAGGAAAGTAAGGCCAGAACAGGGGATCACCAGGAAAGGCAGCTTATCAGAAAAGTCATACTCCGTTTTCTTTCTTTTATTGCCTCTCTGAATACAGTTGGCCACTTGACAGTTTTGAATATAAACGTTTTAGAAATACGTTTTAGAAATGATGCCTCCTATAAACAAGCAACCACAGTGGTTATCTAGGGGGCTGCTTTTCAGTGTTTTATTCTTTCTAATTTTTAAACTAGGTAGACATTTCGCCAATTCAACATTTTAAGTGATATCTTCTAAATTGAATCAGAAGGACTATTTTCCTTTGTGTGATATGTAGGTTCTAAGGCAAGGCTGCTTTTCATTTTTACAGTTATTTCCTTCCTAACACAGAGAGCACATTGATCAACAGCCATCGTTCGCTTGTAGATCTTAGCTACCGAAGAAGAAGAAGAAGAAGAAAAAGTCAAGCCCCACATCTCTAATTCCCCCCCACTTAGGGAATTCCCTGGCGGTCCAGTGCTTAGGACTCGGTGCTTTCACGGCCAGGGCCACGCGGCGCGGCCAAAGAAACAAAACAAACAAACATCCACGTTTATCGAAAACCATATTGTGGAGTCCTGTGGATTTTCTTACATTTGAAAATCTTTTTTAATGGGATTCTAGGCATGATGGTTTTTTGAGGTTTTGGGATGCCATCTTCTTGGATGCTGAAGATGATTCTAATCTAAGTTCTAGGATAAATCCAAAAACCTTCCTGATACATTTTAAGCTTCCTTTCTGCTTATTATATAAGCTATATTCATTGAAATATATATTTCTCCTAGGCTTAATACCTCTTACTTGCTGGGTAAAAATATGAAGGAGCACAATAATGAAACTCTTTTACACTTATTATTTTGCCGTCTGCTTCGTACCGGTTTTCATTGAAATACTTGTCTATGTGTGTTGTGGCTACCTATACATGCACATTTATTGCATTCTGTTGCTTGTTATGCATTTTTTACTGACATACCTTCTCTGTCTGTATGCATTGGCTAGGAATTCATTCACCTCTATCACCTCCATCGTGTTTTCTGGTTAATAGTATTCACTAAAATAGAGTGGGCAAAATTCACTTTCATAATGTTGCATGGATGGTACAGAATGCCATTTGTTAGTAAATTCATTAGGCTTCGATACTTGCCACATACCCCAGTTTTCATTAATATCTATGGATTTCTTTTTCGTTAACGTAATATGCTTGTCATGATTTTTCTTTGTCTTTCTAGAACTTATTGTATCTTCCTCCATATAAACCATACGCAATAGATCAGCTTATTCATCTATTAATTATTACTGCTATTATTATTGGTGGTGGTGTTATAACCACTTTATAGATGAGTAATCTGAAGGAATCAGATAACTTTTCCCTTTCCAAAAGCACTTAAGAAATCCACTTTCGGGTAATCATTTTGAGGTAGGATGAGAAACCAGGCTTGAAGAGGGCAAAAATGACTCTTTCAATTCACCAGTTGGACTGAGCTGTACGTCACCTCTAGGTAATAGCGTGGGAACTGCACAAGCAAAGGGAGACACTGAAGACGACAATGGTAATAGCCGTACTGTTTTCTAATGGACAAAAAAAATGCCTATATTATAAGTTCTGTTTCTCCTGCTTTCTGGCAGTATCATGCTCAGAGTGGAGTCCTGGCAAGGAAGTCAGGATACTTAGGTTCTGAAACCTGGTAATGATACTAACATAATGAGAGAACTTGAACAAGTCAACCCGACCTCTCTGAGCCTCAGTTTCCTTACTCACGAAATGAGACTGAGAACATCGAAGTTCTCTAAGGGCCTCCTAGTTCTAAAATGCTTCCAGTCTAGGAAATAGCATAGAAGTCAATACGAGTGCAGGCTGAAGGGAAAGACAGGGCAGGGAGAAGGTTGCTTCCAGCCTAGAGAACAATCTCTGAACCACACCACTTGGCTCTTCTGCCCGTCTGTGCCCAAGATTGGGAGCACAGGCAGTTAATAGAGAAGAGTGGAAAACTGCTCAGTCCTTACAGCCATCATTAACTGTCTGATTTTGGGTTTCTCAGGAAGTAGTGATAGTAGAGGTGTCCTGATAGCAAGAACCTTCAGATGATGCCGTTCCTCAAACGTAGTGAGAATTTCTCAACCTCCCTGAGTTTGTCATGACCCTCTTGTTCTTACAGAAAATTTCCAACATCCATCTCTACTTGGAACTCTAAATTCTCTGCAGCATTCTCCTCCTGTGGTGAGCAATGCAACTTCCCTAACACGAAGTGTCTGCAACTTCTCCAGAGTCTCTGCCCCTGCCGTCAGTTCGGCATCGGCTACTGGTACCCCTTTCCAGACACTCATGGGTAGTGCCTACCTTTACCAACATTCTAGCACGACTATGTTATCTGGAGTTACTGACCACAGCCAGATCTCCACTTCAGCTGCTTCCTATCCAGGTGTTCTTGAGTGGGACATCACAGCAAGCACTGAAAAGAATTCTTCTTCACTCGGAGACTTTACTCTGGCACTCACTGACTGCCACACAGCTGCCTCCTCCATGTTTCTGGCAGCCCAGTATGATAAAACTTCAGACGCCAAGAACATGGTCCCTCTACATCCATCGCTTTCTGCCAGCCTTGCTCAGGGAACACCATCTCAGATTCCAAATCAGGGGCAGAGCCGCCTGCCACTTCCCTGCCAGGAAGGAAGCCAGGTATATTACTATAACCAAGGCACACTGGGGTCTTTACTGTATGGAGAACTTGGCTCCTGCCCGCAATCCTACGGCTCGGCGTCATACACAGGAAGTCGGGCCTCTGGGCAACCAGAAATGGGAATGGGACTGAAGGAGATTCAGCCCACAAATATCCGACCACCAGCTTCCACCTCTGCAGTCTGCCACCCTGTGTCTGCTCAACGCATCACGGAAACAAGTTTTCAAGGTGAGTATAACAAACGCCAGAGAAAGTTGAAGAATGAGGTCGGCATTCAAAAATGGGGTCAAATCGACAGCTGGGAAGGGGTGTAGAGGCAGGTAGAATTTAGATCCTGAGCCTTTAATAACCACTACCTTCGCTCAGTGCCCTCTGTTTTTAGACTCTATATGGGAACACCTAGGGCTTCCCTGGTGGCGCCGTGGTTAAGAATCCGCCTGCCAATGCAATGCGGGGGACACGGGTTCGAGCCCTGGTCTGCGAAGATCCCACATGCCGTGCAGCAACTAAGCGCATGTGCCACAACGACGGAGCCTGCATTCTAGAGCCCGTGAGCCTCAACTACCGAAGCCCACGTGCCTACAGCCCATGCTCCGCAACAAGAGAAGCCACCGCGATGAGAAGCCCGCACACCGCAACCAAGAGTAGCCCCCGCTAGCCGCCAACTAGAGAAAGCCCGTGCACAGCAATGAGAGACCCAGTGCAGCCAAAAAAATAAATACGTAGACTAAATAAGTTCAAACAGTAAATAAATACATAAACATAAATTACAAAAAAAAGAACACCTAATGCAGGTGGGAAGGTGGGAGGGCCACTGTAGAGGTCATCTATGCTACATGTACAAGAACCCCGAGAGCACACCAATCGGTACCACACTTTTCACTGCTGTAGCCGATCGTTCCCCCTGTACTGCCACACTGTAGCACTCCCTTCCCTCATCTACTGCTATAGTCTCTTTGGAAGGTGTTTCAGAACTCTTGTTATGAGAGTGCCAGTTGAACTGTCCTCACTTCCTTCATTTATACCAGGATTGAAGACCTTGTGGTCCGAGATCCTGTCCAGAGAGCAAGCAGGCTAAGACTCTGTCTTTGTTGACGTATTTCATCAGCAAGGGCTCTACCCCCTCTCCTAGTTCATGGTGTGACGTGTTCTTGGCCTCTCGGGAAAGTGGGGAGAATGGAAAGGACCCTATATGAGAATGCTAGGCTCTGTAAAACATTTCAGGTTTTTAAAAATAAGACTCATTTTGTATTGGACTTATAACAGTCCTATGAAATACAAAGCGAGCCGAGAATCAGCGACAGGAAAGGCTCACCAGTAAGAATTACAACAGTCACCGCTTACCTCGTAGCATAGGGCACTGTCCATGATCCTTAAGAAGAGTTAGTAGAAATGCCTTGCCCATCTTGCCCCTGAACCCCTTGAAAGGTACACGACTGCTGTGTTGGTGTTTAGGGGGAGCATCTCACTTACCAGGGACTGACTTCTCCCTTGATCCCTTTGTAGGGATGGAGACCTCCCCCCTGGTGATGAAAAATTCCCTGGGATTGCAACCTCCAAGCCAGACGTTTTGTGTGACACAAAGTCAAGAACTCCCCAAGTCCTGCAGTAGCAGAAACAGCCACATACTTGAGAGTAACCCACCATCTGAACTTGGGGACATTTCAGTGACAGCTCCAGTCCAGAGTGCCAGGCGTCTCCTGGCCCTGCCTCCAGCTCCAAGCCAGGGACAAATAGAGAGTAAGCACGTGGATGATATCAAAACCAAGCTTTCAAAGCCTCTGGATGCCTACCAGATCCCAACAGAGAACCAAGATCCTCCACTACTCCCTTTAGGAATCCCTGATATTCACCAGCCGCTGGCCTGCACCGATCCCCTCAGCCAAGAGGAGCAGCCTGGTTCTGAAAATGCTGATCTGGGAGAGAACAGCCGGAGTCGTCAGGACCTAGGGACACTTGAAAATGGGACTGAACCTAGCAGTGGTCTTGCAGACGTTACTACACTGGCGGAGGATATTCACCTTCCCCAGCTCTTTAATCCTTTGAAAGAGCTTGATCAATCCCAAGGTCCCAACGTGATCAAAGCTAAAGACACCAGAGCCATTAAGGTGAATCAGGTGCAGGAAAAGCCAAGTGTCATAAAGGTTCCCTCTGATCAACCCAGGAAGAACAAACAGAAAGCCTCTGAGCCTATCAGTGGCGCTCCCAAGGCCAAAATCCAGCCAAAGAATCCAGAGTGCCTGTTAGGGGGAGAAGTGGTTACCTGCCACGCTGCAGTCAGTGACAGGGCTCCTGTGAACACGGCCAAGCACTCTCAAGGCAAACCTCAGAAAGCTGCATCCAGAAAGATCAGCAAAACTAAGAGCCACGGGCAGGAAAAGACCAAAAGGACCAGAGGGAGAAACAAGCCTGAAGAGAACAAGCAGTCAGGGAACAAAGTCAAGGCAGAAGAGAAGCCAGCAATCCCCCACACGAAGCGAAAGGAACACCAAACTGAGCTTCTCCAACAGAGCTTTCAAAAGCCTCGAACCTCCCTTGGCGTGCGCATGCTGGAGTCTGTGAAGGTTCTTCAGGCGCTGGGGAAGAAGAATGAGACGAAAACTGGGCTCTCTTCCTGTCGGCTCTTGGGAAAGTCAAGCAACCCCAAAGACCCCCAGCCACCCCCAGCTATCCAGCCATGGCGGCATACCCCACGTGAGGGGAAGGGTCCTGAGAAAACGCAAGTCCAAGCCCAGAAACCAGACAGCAGTGCTGAAACAGAGTGTCCATCTCCAGCCCAGTATGAGCGGCCTCCTCCTGGGAAGGTCAAGTTGATACCTCTGCCTTTTTCTGCCTGGGACAAGCCTCAAGCTCGACCCGCTCCTCGGAGGCCACAGTCTCTGGCCTCACATCGGCCTGCTGGGGCTTACCGTGCCCAGCCTGGTTCTACTGACTCAGCTCAACCTGCTGCAGTCAATTCATCCCAGCCAGCTCCTGCCTCTTTGCCAGGCCCCGCCAAACCAGCTCAGCCAACTGTGACCAACCCAACCCAACCGGCTTGGACCAACCACACCCAGCCTCGTGTCCCTCAGTCTGCTGCTCCTAGGCCTGCACCCTCCAAAACTTCATCTGGCGCTCCTCTCCAGCGGGAGCCTGTTCCCCCTGCTGTGAATAAGCGCCAGGCCCCACCCAAGCTCCAAACCCAATTTCTACTCCAAGACTTCAGCAAGCAACGAGTTCCATGGAGGGAACCCAACGTGCCTGAGCCAGTCATGTCAAAGCCCATCGAACAAGAGCAGAGGCCAGAGCGAGAGGCCATGAAGAGGCGGGCTCAACAACAACGGGAGAATGCTGCCAGATACACCTCTTCGGGCAAGCTGCAATTTTTCACCGAGAGGGAAAACGAAATGGAAATTGCCGACTACTACGGATACGTCAAGTGAGAGCTGCTAGGATTCTTGGTGCCACCTTGGCTACCAGCTGTTCTTCCATACACAGGTAAGACAGGTATAGAACTGAATAAGTAAATGGAATACAATTAATAGACGAGTAACAAACCTTTCGAATTTTCAGATGCTGCTAACTGGGGCGTGAGAAAGGAAGGACTGAAAGTTGGATGGGAGAATGAAGGAAAGGGGTAAAAACTGAGCAAAGAGGAAGGAACTTGGCCCAGGGCTAGGAAGGCCAAAAGAGACGTATGGATTTAGGAAAGGAAGCAGGAGTGAGGATGAAATGGCAGAAGTAAAAAGCAGGGTCAGAGGTCTGGGTTGAAAGAACACAATTGGAGTAGAGTTGAAGGTGACAGAAGAGGAGTCTAGGTTTACTAGGAGAAATAGAAAAAGTCTCTCGGGGACGCTGGCCTTAAGTCTCACAACCACCAGATAGGTATTTCAGAAAACAAGAGGTTCAGGACACATCTCTGAAAGGTCTGAGTTGCCTTATTCAGGTGTGACTGTAGTGGGGGAATAGGGAAATCTACCAGAGAAGTGGCTAGGGCTCAGAGTTATCCTAGGGGCAGCTGACGACAGGGGCAGAGCCAAGGGAACTGCTGGATCAGGAGGCCCACGAACAAATCAGGGGCATAGCCGCCTGTCACTTCCCTGCCAGGAAGGAAGCCAGGTATATTACTATAACCAAGGCACACTGGGGTCTTTACTGTATGGAGAACTTGGCTCCTGCCCGCAATCCTACGGCTCGGCGTCACACACAGGAAGTAGGGCCTCTGGGCAACCAGAAATGGGAATGGGACTGAAGGAGATTCAGCCCACAAATATCCGACCACCAGCTTCCACCTCTGCAATCTGCCACCCTGTGTCTGCTCAACGCATCACAGAAACAAGTTTTCAAGGTGAGTATACAGACGGCAGAGAAAAGTTGAACAATGAGGTCAGCATTGAAAAATGGGGTCAAATCGACAGCTGGGAAGGGGTGTAGAGACAGGTAGAATTTAGATCCTGAGCCTTTAATAACCACTACCTTCTCTCAGTGCTCTCTGTTTTTAGACTCTATATGAGAACACCTAGGGCTTCCCTGGTGGCGCCTGCCAATGCAGGGGACACGGGTTCGAGCCCTGGTCTGCGAAGATCCCACATGCCGTGCAGCAACTAAGCGCATGTGCCACAACGACGGAGCCTGCATTCTAGAGCCCGTGAGCCTCAACTACCGAAGCCCACGTGCCTACAGCCCATGCTCCGCAACAAGAGAAGCCACCGCGATGAGATGCCCGCACACCGCAACCAAGAGTAGCCCCCGCTAGCCGCCAACTAGAGAAAGCCCGTGCACAGCAATGAGAGACCCAGTGCAGCCAAAAAAATAAATACGTAGAATAAATAAGTTCAAACAGTAAATAAATACATAAACATAAATTACAAAAAAAAAGAACACCTAATGCAGGTGGGAAGGTGGGAGGGCCACTGTAGAGGTCATCTATGCTACATGTACAAGAACCCCGAGAGCACACCAATCGGTACCACACTTTTCACTGCTGTAGCCGATCGTTCCCCCGGTACTGCCACACTGTAGCACTCCCTTCCCTCATCTACTGCTATAGTCTCTTTGGAAGGTGTTTCAGAACTCTTGTTATGAGAGTGCCAGTTGAACTGTCCTCACTTCCTTCATTTACACCAGGAGTGAAGACCTTGTGGTCCGAGATCCTGTCCAGAGAGCAAGCAGGCTAAGACTCTGTCTTTGTTGATGTATTTCATCAGAAAGGGCTCTACCCCCTCTCCTAGTTCATGGTGTGACGTGTTCTTGGCCTCTCGGGAAAGTGGGGAGAATGGAAAGGACCCTATATGAGAATGCTAGGCTCTGTAAAACATTTCAGGTTTTTAAAAATAAGACTCATTTTGTATTGGGCTTACAACAGTCCTATGAAATACAAAGCGAGCCGAGAATCAGCGACAGGAAAGGCTCACCAGTAAGAATTACAACAGTCACCGCTTACCTCGTAGCATAGGGCACTGTCCATGATCCTTAAGAAGAGTTAGTAGAAATGCCTTGCCCATCTTGCCCCTGAACCCCTTGAAAGGTACACGACTGCTGTGTTGGTGTTTAGGGGGAGCATCTCACTTACCAGGGACTGACTTCTCCCTTGATCCCTTTGTAGGGATGGAGACCTCCCCCCTGGTGATGAAAAATTCCCTGGGATTGCAACCTCCAAGCCAGACGTTTTGTGTGACACAAAGTCAAGAACTCCCCAAGTCCTGCAGTAGCAGAAACAGCCACATACTTGAGAGTAACCCACCATCTGAACTTGGGGACATTTCAGTGACAGCTCCAGTCCAGAGTGCCAGGCGTCTCCTGGCCCTGCCTCCAGCTCCAAGCCAGGGACAAATAGAGAGTAAGCACGTGGATGATATCAAAACCAAGCTTTCAAAGCCTCTGGATGCCTACCAGATCCCAACAGAGAACCAAGATCCTCCACTACTCCCTTTAGGAATCCCTGATATTCACCAGCCGCTGGCCTGCACCGATCCCCTCAGCCAAGAGGAGCAGCCTGGTTCTGAAAATGCTGATCTGGGAGAGAACAGCCGGAGTCGTCAGGACCTAGGGACACTTGAAAATGGGACTGAACCTAGCAGTGGTCTTGCAGACATTACTACACTGGCGGAGGATATTCACCTTCCCCAGCTCTTTAATCCTTTGAAAGAGCTTGATCAATCCCAAGGTCCCAACGTGATCAAAGCTAAAGACACCAGAGCCATTAAGGTGAATCAGGTGCAGGAAAAGCCAAGTGTCATAAAGGTTCCCTCTGATCAACCCAGGAAGAACAAACAGAAAGCCTCTGAGCCTATCAGTGGCGCTCCCAAGGCCAAAATCCAGCCAAAGAATCCAGAGTGCCTGTTAGGGGGAGAAGTGGTTACCTGCCACGCTGCAGTCAGTGACAGGGCTCCTGTGAACACGGCCAAGCACTCTCAAGGCAAACCTCAGAAAGCTGCATCCAGAAAGATCAGCAAAACTAAGAGCCACGGGCAGGAAAAGACCAAAAGGACCAGAGGGAGAAACAAGCCTGAAGAGAACAAGCAGTCAGGGAACAAAGTCAAGGCAGAAGAGAAGCCAGCAATCCCCCACACGAAGCGAAAGGAACACCAAACTGAGCTTCTCCAACAGAGCTTTCAAAAGCCTCGAACCTCCCTTGGCGTGCGCATGCTGGAGTCTGTGAAGGTTCTTCAGGCGCTGGGGAAGAAGAATGAGACGAAAACTGGGCTCTCTTCCTGTCGGCTCTTGGGAAAGTCAAGCAACCCCAAAGACCCCCAGCCACCCCCAGCTATCCAGCCATGGCGGCATACCCCACGTGAGGGGAAGGGTCCTGAGAAAACGCAAGTCCAAGCCCAGAAACCAGACAGCAGTGCTGAAACAGAGTGTCCATCTCCAGCCCAGTATGAGCGGCCTCCTCCTGGGAAGGTCAAGTTGATACCTCTGCCTTTTTCTGCCTGGGACAAGCCTCAAGCTCGACCCGCTCCTCGGAGGCCACAGTCTCTGGCCTCACATCGGCCTGCTGGGGCTTACCGTGCCCAGCCTGGTTCTACTGACTCAGCTCAACCTGCTGCAGTCAATTCATCCCAGCCAGCTCCTGCCTCTTTGCCAGGCCCCGCCAAACCAGCTCAGCCAACTGTGACCAACCCAACCCAACCGGCTTGGACCAACCACACCCAGCCTCGTGTCCCTCAGTCTGCTGCTCCTAGGCCTGCACCCTCCAAAACTTCATCTGGCCCTCCTCTCCAGCGGGAGCCTGTTCCCCCTGCTGTGAATAAGCGCCAGGCCCCACCCAAGCTCCAAACCCAATTTCTACTCCAAGACTTCAGCAAGCAACGAGTTCCATGGAGGGAACCCAACGTGCCTGAGCCAGTCATGTCAAAGCCCATCGAACAAGAGCAGAGGCCAGAGCGAGAGGCCATGAAGAGGCGGGCTCAACAACAACGGGAGAATGCTGCCAGATACACCTCTTCGGGCAAGCTGCAATTTTTCACCGAGAGGGAAAACGAAATGGAAATTGCCGACTACTACGGATACGTCAAGTGAGAGCTGCTAGGATTCTTGGTGCCACCTTGGCTACCAGCTGTTCTTCCATACACAGGTAAGACAGGTATAGAACTGAATAAGTAAATGGAATACAATTAATAGACGAGTAACAAACCTTTCGAATTTTCAGATGCTGCTAACTGGGGCGTGAGAAAGGAAGGACTGAAAGTTGGATGGGAGAATGAAGGAAAGGGGGAAAAACTGAGCAAAGAGGAAGGAACTTGGCCCAGGGCTAGGAAGGCCAAAAGAGACGTATGGATTTAGGAAAGGAAGCAGGAGTGAGGATGAAATGGCAGAAGTAAAAAGCAGGGTCAGAGGTCTGGGTTGAAAGAACACAATTGGAGTAGAGTTGAAGGTGACAGAAGAGGAGTCTAGGTTTACTAGGAGAAATAGAAAAAGTCTCTCGGGGACGCTGGCCTTAAGTCTCACAACCACCAGATAGGTATTTCAGAAAACAAGAGGTTCAGGACACATCTCTGAAAGGTCTGAGTCGCCTTATTCAGGTGTGACTGTAGTGGGGGAATAGGGAAATCTACCAGAGAAGTGGCTAGGGCTCAGAGTTATCCTAGGGGCAGCTGACGACAGGGGCAGAGCCAAGGGAACTGCTGGATCAGGAGGCCCACGAACAAATCAGGGGCATAGCCGCCTGTCACTTCCCTGCCAGGAAGGAAGCCAGGTATATTACTATAACCAAGGCACACTGGGGTCTTTACTGTATGGAGAACTTGGCTCCTGCCCGCAATCCTACGGCTCGGCGTCACACACAGGAAGTAGGGCCTCTGGGCAACCAGAAATGGGAATGGGACTGAAGGAGATTCAGCCCACAAATATCCGACCACCAGCTTCCACCTCTGCAATCTGCCACCCTGTGTCTGCTCAACGCATCACAGAAACAAGTTTTCAAGGTGAGTATACAGACGGCAGAGAAAAGTTGAACAATGAGGTCAGCATTGAAAAATGGGGTCAAATCGACAGCTGGGAAGGGGTGTAGAGACAGGTAGAATTTAGATCCTGAGCCTTTAATAACCACTACCTTCTCTCAGTGCTCTCTGTTTTTAGACTCTATATGAGAACACCTAGGGCTTCCCTGGTGGCGCCTGCCAATGCAGGGGACACGGGTTCGAGCCCTGGTCTGCGAAGATCCCACATGCTGTGCAGCAACTAAGCGCATGTGCCACAACGACGGAGCCTGCATTCTAGAGCCCGTGAGCCTCAACTACCGAAGCCCACGTGCCTACAGCCCATGCTCCGCAACAAGAGAAGCCACCGCGATGAGATGCCCGCACACCGCAACCAAGAGTAGCCCCCGCTAGCCGCCAACTAGAGAAAGCCCGTGCACAGCAATGAGAGACCCAGTGCAGCCAAAAAAATAAATACGTAGAATAAATAAGTTCAAACAGTAAATAAATACATAAACATAAATTACAAAAAAAAAGAACACCTAATGCAGGTGGGAAGGTGGGAGGGCCACTGTAGAGGTCATCTATGCTACATGTACAAGAACCCCGAGAGCACACCAATCGGTACCACACTTTTCACTGCTGTAGCCGATCGTTCCCCCGGTACTGCCACACTGTAGCACTCCCTTCCCTCATCTACTGCTATAGTCTCTTTGGAAGGTGTTTCAGAACTCTTGTTATGAGAGTGCCAGTTGAACTGTCCTCACTTCCTTCATTTACACCAGGAGTGAAGACCTTGTGGTCCGAGATCCTGTCCAGAGAGCAAGCAGGCTAAGACTCTGTCTTTGTTGATGTATTTCATCAGAAAGGGCTCTACCCCCTCTCCTAGTTCATGGTGTGACGTGTTCTTGGCCTCTCGGGAAAGTGGGGAGAATGGAAAGGACCCTATATGAGAATGCTAGGCTCTGTAAAACATTTCAGGTTTTTAAAAATAAGACTCATTTTGTATTGGGCTTACAACAGTCCTATGAAATACAAAGCGAGCCGAGAATCAGCGACAGGAAAGGCTCACCAGTAAGAATTACAACAGTCACCGCTTACCTCGTAGCATAGGGCACTGTCCATGATCCTTAAGAAGAGTTAGTAGAAATGCCTTGCCCATCTTGCCCCTGAACCCCTTGAAAGGTACACGACTGCTGTGTTGGTGTTTAGGGGGAGCATCTCACTTACCAGGGACTGACTTCTCCCTTGATCCCTTTGTAGGGATGGAGACCTCCCCCCTGGTGATGAAAAATTCCCTGGGATTGCAACCTCCAAGCCAGACGTTTTGTGTGACACAAAGTCAAGAACTCCCCAAGTCCTGCAGTAGCAGAAACAGCCACATACTTGAGAGTAACCCACCATCTGAACTTGGGGACATTTCAGTGACAGCTCCAGTCCAGAGTGCCAGGCGTCTCCTGGCCCTGCCTCCAGCTCCAAGCCAGGGACAAATAGAGAGTAAGCACGTGGATGATATCAAAACCAAGCTTTCAAAGCCTCTGGATGCCTACCAGATCCCAACAGAGAACCAAGATCCTCCACTACTCCCTTTAGGAATCCCTGATATTCACCAGCCGCTGGCCTGCACCGATCCCCTCAGCCAAGAGGAGCAGCCTGGTTCTGAAAATGCTGATCTGGGAGAGAACAGCCGGAGTCGTCAGGACCTAGGGACACTTGAAAATGGGACTGAACCTAGCAGTGGTCTTGCAGACATTACTACACTGGCGGAGGATATTCACCTTCCCCAGCTCTTTAATCCTTTGAAAGAGCTTGATCAATCCCAAGGTCCCAACGTGATCAAAGCTAAAGACACCAGAGCCATTAAGGTGAATCAGGTGCAGGAAAAGCCAAGTGTCATAAAGGTTCCCTCTGATCAACCCAGGAAGAACAAACAGAAAGCCTCTGAGCCTATCAGTGGCGCTCCCAAGGCCAAAATCCAGCCAAAGAATCCAGAGTGCCTGTTAGGGGGAGAAGTGGTTACCTGCCACGCTGCAGTCAGTGACAGGGCTCCTGTGAACACGGCCAAGCACTCTCAAGGCAAACCTCAGAAAGCTGCATCCAGAAAGATCAGCAAAACTAAGAGCCACGGGCAGGAAAAGACCAAAAGGACCAGAGGGAGAAACAAGCCTGAAGAGAACAAGCAGTCAGGGAACAAAGTCAAGGCAGAAGAGAAGCCAGCAATCCCCCACACGAAGCGAAAGGAACACCAAACTGAGCTTCTCCAACAGAGCTTTCAAAAGCCTCGAACCTCCCTTGGCGTGCGCATGCTGGAGTCTGTGAAGGTTCTTCAGGCGCTGGGGAAGAAGAATGAGACGAAAACTGGGCTCTCTTCCTGTCGGCTCTTGGGAAAGTCAAGCAACCCCAAAGACCCCCAGCCACCCCCAGCTATCCAGCCATGGCGGCATGCCCCACGTGAGGGGAAGGGTCCTGAGAAAACGCAAGTCCAAGCCCAGAAACCAGACAGCAGTGCTGAAACAGAGTGTCCATCTCCAGCCCAGTATGAGCGGCCTCCTCCTGGGAAGGTCAAGTTGATACCTCTGCCTTTTTCTGCCTGGGACAAGCCTCAAGCTCGACCCGCTCCTCGGAGGCCACAGTCTCTGGCCTCACATCGGCCTGCTGGGGCTTACCGTGCCCAGCCTGGTTCTACTGACTCAGCTCAACCTGCTGCAGTCAATTCATCCCAGCCAGCTCCTGCCTCTTTGCCAGGCCCCGCCAAACCAGCTCAGCCAACTGTGACCAACCCAACCCAACCGGCTTGGACCAACCACACCCAGCCTCGTGTCCCTCAGTCTGCTGCTCCTAGGCCTGCACCCTCCAAAACTTCATCTGGCGCTCCTCTCCAGCGGGAGCCTGTTCCCCCTGCTGTGAATAAGCGCCAGGCCCCACCCAAGCTCCAAACCCAATTTCTACTCCAAGACTTCAGCAAGCAACGAGTTCCATGGAGGGAACCCAACGTGCCTGAGCCAGTCATGTCAAAGCCCATCGAACAAGAGCAGAGGCCAGAGCGAGAGGCCATGAAGAGGCGGGCTCAACAACAACGGGAGAATGCTGCCAGATACACCTCTTCGGGCAAGCTGCAATTTTTCACCGAGAGGGAAAACGAAATGGAAATTGCCGACTACTACGGATACGTCAAGTGAGAGCTGCTAGGATTCTTGGTGCCACCTTGGCTACCAGCTGTTCTTCCATACACAGGTAAGACAGGTATAGAACTGAATAAGTAAATGGAATACAATTAATAGACGAGTAACAAACCTTTCGAATTTTCAGATGCTGCTAACTGGGGCGTGAGAAAGGAAGGACTGAAAGTTGGATGGGAGAATGAAGGAAAGGGGTAAAAACTGAGCAAAGAGGAAGGAACTTGGCCCAGGGCTAGGAAGGCCAAAAGAGACGTATGGATTTAGGAAAGGAAGCAGGAGTGAGGATGAAATGGCAGAAGTAAAAAGCAGGGTCAGAGGTCTGGGTTGAAAGAACACAATTGGAGTAGAGTTGAAGGTGACAGAAGAGGAGTCTAGGTTTACTAGGAGAAATAGAAAAAGTCTCTCGGGGACGCTGGCCTTAAGTCTCACAACCACCAGATAGGTATTTCAGAAAACAAGAGGTTCAGGACACATCTCTGAAAGGTCTGAGTCGCCTTATTCAGGTGTGACTGTAGTGGGGGAATAGGGAAATCTACCAGAGAAGTGGCTAGGGCTCAGAGTTATCCTAGGGGCAGCTGACGACAGGGGCAGAGCCAAGGGAACTGCTGGATCAGGAGGCCCACGAACAAATCAGGGGCATAGCCGCCTGTCACTTCCCTGCCAGGAAGGAAGCCAGGTATATTACTATAACCAAGGCACACTGGGGTCTTTACTGTATGGAGAACTTGGCTCCTGCCCGCAATCCTACGGCTCGGCGTCACACACAGGAAGTAGGGCCTCTGGGCAACCAGAAATGGGAATGGGACTGAAGGAGATTCAGCCCACAAATATCCGACCACCAGCTTCCACCTCTGCAATCTGCCACCCTGTGTCTGCTCAACGCATCACAGAAACAAGTTTTCAAGGTGAGTATACAGACGGCAGAGAAAAGTTGAACAATGAGGTCAGCATTGAAAAATGGGGTCAAATCGACAGCTGGGAAGGGGTGTAGAGACAGGTAGAATTTAGATCCTGAGCCTTTAATAACCACTACCTTCTCTCAGTGCTCTCTGTTTTTAGACTCTATATGAGAACACCTAGGGCTTCCCTGGTGGCGCCTGCCAATGCAGGGGACACGGGTTCGAGCCCTGGTCTGCGAAGATCCCACATGCCGTGCAGCAACTAAGCGCATGTGCCACAACGACGGAGCCTGCATTCTAGAGCCCGTGAGCCTCAACTACCGAAGCCCACGTGCCTACAGCCCATGCTCCGCAACAAGAGAAGCCACCGCGATGAGATGCCCGCACACCGCAACCAAGAGTAGCCCCCGCTAGCCGCCAACTAGAGAAAGCCCGTGCACAGCAATGAGAGACCCAGTGCAGCCAAAAAAATAAATACGTAGAATAAATAAGTTCAAACAGTAAATAAATACATAAACATAAATTACAAAAAAAAAGAACACCTAATGCAGGTGGGAAGGTGGGAGGGCCACTGTAGAGGTCATCTATGCTACATGTACAAGAACCCCGAGAGCACACCAATCGGTACCACACTTTTCACTGCTGTAGCCGATCGTTCCCCCGGTACTGCCACACTGTAGCACTCCCTTCCCTCATCTACTGCTATAGTCTCTTTGGAAGGTGTTTCAGAACTCTTGTTATGAGAGTGCCAGTTGAACTGTCCTCACTTCCTTCATTTACACCAGGAGTGAAGACCTTGTGGTCCGAGATCCTGTCCAGAGAGCAAGCAGGCTAAGACTCTGTCTTTGTTGATGTATTTCATCAGAAAGGGCTCTACCCCCTCTCCTAGTTCATGGTGTGACGTGTTCTTGGCCTCTCGGGAAAGTGGGGAGAATGGAAAGGACCCTATATGAGAATGCTAGGCTCTGTAAAACATTTCAGGTTTTTAAAAATAAGACTCATTTTGTATTGGACTTACAACAGTCCTATGAAATACAAAGAAAGCCGAGAATCAGTGACAGGAAAGGATCACCAGTAAGAACTACAACAGTCACCGCTTACCTCGTAGCACAGGGCACTGTCCGTGATCCTTAAGAAGAGTTAGTAGAAATGCCTTGCCCATCTTGCCCCTGAACCCCTTGAAAGGTACACGACTGCTGTGTTGGTGTTTAGGGGGAGCATCTCACTTACCAGGGACTGACTTCTCCCTTGATTCCTCTGTAGTGATGGAGACTTCCCCGCTGATGAAAAATTCCCTGGGATTGCAACCTCCAAGCCAGACAGCTTTCCTATGGAATGACAGAGAACTTGTCAAGGTGAAACACCAGTCTGCGGGAGAAAGGGAAGAAGAGAATGATGGAAATCGTTTCTGGGAAACTATTTTTACATTATGTGTTGTTTGTTCCCGGTAAATAAACTGAAATCTTCTTAACAGTAAAACAAAATCGAAACCACTAAAGCCAATAATACAGGAGTATAACGTTCGAAAAAAATTTCTTTGGCTGCGCAGCATGTGGGATCTTAGCTCCCCAACCAGGGATTGAACCCACGCCTGCTGCATTGCAAGCGCAGAGTCTTCACCACGGGACCACCGGGGAAGTCCCAGGATTATCACTTTTAAAGGAGAAGGTACAAACCCCTCGGTTCTATGAACTGGAGATTTTTAGTAAGAAGTCAATATATTTGTTGTTAGGCACATTTTATGTTAGGCTGTCTCCCTGCACAGGATGCAGGCGCCTTGAGAATGGAAGTCATATCCCTCTATAGTACGTCCCTCTTCTTTCTGCTTTGCAGTTTGCTGCTCCACTTGTTCAACCCCACCTAGTAATAACCTATACTTCCCTTGTTCCTGTTTTCCCATCTGGAAAACAGACAAAAGGCCACCAAACAATGCAAAGGTCTCAACAAATAAGGGATATCCAAAACCAGAGATGGCCAGAACTTCTGTACCCCTGATGAAATAGTCCTCATACAAAACCTGATAATCAAATTCCTTAATGCTAGGAATCACAGTGAAAAATAGTATCTGAACTGACTTCTGTCAGATGAGTGAGAACTAAGGTTAATTCAGTGTATCTGAAGCATAGAAAGTGAGGGCAAAAGTGGCACAAGATGGGACTAGAGAAGCAGAGAGGATTCTAGACCACGCAGAGTCTTAAAGGCCAACAGTGTGTTTTCTATTCTCAAAACAATGTTTGTGAGCGATGTTTATGAGCACCGTTCCAACTTGCTTTGAAGGTTTCTTGTGTGAAGAGTGGATTGGAAGGAAACAAGATATATGGACACTAGTTAGGACCTAATCGCAACAGACAGGCAAGTTCAGTATTAGGAAGTTGAGGAAGAGCTGGCTGACAGATTCCAAAAAAATTCAGGAGATGAACTGAAGCGGGCTTAATGGGGTAGGAGATGGAGGAAAGGAAGGTCTTAGGGAATTCAAGGGTTTACTGCACACATGAGCAAAGTCTCAAAATTAATCATTTGAACGTACAGAGGCGGATCTCCCAAATGACACCGGTTAGGAAGCAACGGTACGCCCTTTAGAATTCCTAGAGACAACACAAATCAACTGTTTCGATGGAAAATTCGGCGGGACTCTTGACTTCCATGGGAATACAGAGAAAAGAGACACTGATCTGGCTTGCAGGTATATTTAGGAAGTTGTTAGCCGGACATCACCTACTAGTATCATGTAAGTAGGCCGTCCGAAGTAGGAAGCTTAGGGGAAAAACCTGGAGGAAAACTTAAAAGCTGAAGCCACACCTCTACACTACACCACCTTTCACAATTTCTTCTCAGATAAGCATCATCCCCATCAGTGAAGAAACTCGTACCTCATAATAGGAAAAACAGGCCTAAAGATTCAATGTGTGTCTTGGGAGGTCCCATCTATGCGATATCTTCCTGGGACCAGAAAAGGCCCCAGGAAGATCAATCTCTGCACCCCTGAAAGCTTACCACCAAGGAAAATGACTAGGTCCATAGATTTCCTCCCTCAAACCAGCTTACCTCACACATAGATCATTAGCAACTCCGCCCTTACTCACATTATCACAGTCACAAGAGTGGTTAGGGAGAAAAGCACTAACCAGGGGAACTAAAACAGAGGCAATCCAGGCCAAGCTGGGCTGGTGGCAGATATCTGCTCCTTACGCTCGGGTGCATAATGCGACTCACCACAGTGCCTTTTTCACAGACCCTTTTGAACGTTTCTCCACAGAATCCAACAGCTCAAGTTAGCTCATGACGCTTCAAGGTCAACAGTCGTCAAGAGAAAAACATGCAATATGTCTTACAATGTTGGATTCCTTACAAACAGGACAAGGAGATAACCATGTAGACAAAACCAGAGCATTTGAAAACATCTGTATTCTACAAACACACCAGTGAATGCTATAAATAAGGTACTATGACATAAAACAAAATGAAAACTAGATGTGAGACTGTTCTCTTCAGTGTACAGACTTCATGGCAGTTGCTGCACACTATCTAGCTACTTAGATCTTTAACT
Source organism: Balaenoptera ricei (assembly GCF_028023285.1). Classification (NCBI taxonomy): domain Eukaryota; kingdom Metazoa; phylum Chordata; class Mammalia; order Artiodactyla; family Balaenopteridae; genus Balaenoptera; species Balaenoptera ricei. The sequence goes on from NW_026777784.1 coordinate 78,861, forward strand.
CTCTGTTCTGTTAATACCAAATGAGGCCCAAGTGTGTCAACCTGTTTCCCACAGAAACCAAAAAGTCTACATGCATCTCTTTTCTCCTGTGCCCTTTCACCTTACCTGCTCCCAATTCTCCACCAACGTCCTCCTCTTTCTCTAATTATTCTCCTCTTCATTTTGCTTGGCCTTGCCCCCAAGCATGCAAGACACAGAGTCCTAGAGGTCCAAGATTCTAGAGTGGCTGTTTGCAAGGCGGAGGAGATTACAGTAACTGCCACACTGTATATACTTCTGTGCAAAGAAAAAGGGACAGTGTTCAGAATGTCTCTCACATATAACAAGAGCTGGAGATGGCAGGATACCTGTGTGGCCCAAGGAACTAGAGCTAGCAAATTATGGGCCAAACAATTGCAACCAAAGGCTGGAAGAGGAAAGGTCTGCAACCAGCTCTGTCTCCTAGCTCTCTGGTATTTGCTGCCAACGGGCAGAGTCTATTTCGTGAGGCATCAAGCACTGAAAAGAAGACTCCTGCTGCTGGAAGTTGACAGGAAGTAACGTCCAATGCAAGATCAAGGCTTGTCCTCGAAGCAATGCCCATAATGGAAGAAAAAAAACAAAGAGAAAGCGGAAGAGAAATGTTAAGTCGCAAGTCCAACCTGGCCCCCAGCCTAGCCCAGCCCAAGGAAGGTAGGAGTCAAGGAGAAGAAACTAAAAGAGAAGAGCCTTGGACCACAACATTCTCCACAAGGTACACTCAACAAACTTCACCCTACTCTTGAACCAAGTTACAAAGAGAGCTTCTTAATCCCTACTTTGGCTCCTTAAAAGCTGCTATCAGTTCACTCATTAGACACATATGATTTCAGAACAACTGTAATAGTTCAAACTAGATGGCTCTTTCCTTCCTAAGGATTATTAATTAAATAAGATCTATATAGCTCTAAGTATATGATACATAAAATAGAATACTCTGTAGAATGTAAGTAACTCTTAGTTCAGTGTATTAATGAACGTCTGTAAGAAATGTTGCAATGATTTCCCTAATGGAAGAGCCTGGGAGAGGTAAATCTGTCTTCTAGGATTTCCTCCCCAGAGCTCAGAAACTCAGGTGTTGTTTTAGCTCTCCTACACTCTCTTCACCCAAGCCCGCCTTCCTGTTGGGGATCGGACCTCCCTATTGGCTCTCTCATACCTTTCAACTGCCTGCTTTGTGACATCACTCTCCTACCAAACCTACTACCACTTGGTAGAGTCTTGGGGTTTCCGTGGAGCTGTTTGGACCAGTAACCAGTGACCTCTGTACTGGACACGTGCGCCGTTCAGCTGCAGCCACTCAGACATCCTCTAGTGTTGTCTCCTCATCCCTTGTACCTGCAGTGGATGCTTCCTCTTCTCTGACCATGTCAGGTAAGAAAAGAAACTTTGGAAAGTTTTGCGTTCGATTTCTTTTGCCCCTAAATTGAGTAGGAGATTCAAAATAGCATGGAATAATGAGGGAAAGTATTGAACTACAAGTCTGGAGACCTAATTTCACTTTTGACTTTGACGTTTACTATCTGTGTGACTTTGGACAAATCACTGGCTGTCTCACAAAGCCTGTTGCTTTCCTTAACTGTTACGTGAGGATACCACATTGGGTTGATCACTCTGATCCCCTTCTTTTCCAGTATTGAGCCTTAAAGGGTACCCATGTAGAAAACGAAATCAGACACTTCTCAAGAGTGTTTCAACAGAAACATAGAAAAGCCAGGGGACATAGAAAACTAGCAATATATACCAAGATGTTTCATCTCTAATGGTCTCCCTCCACTAGGATTTCGACTAGTTGAAAAGAGAGAATAGGGAGAGAGGATGGAGAGTACTGGGCTCTACAGGGAGGCACAGAGTCGAGCGTAAGGAAGTTTAGGATGGTTTTCATTAGCACAGGCCAACAGGCACCAAGAGATGGGAGAAAATGTAAGAATGAAGAGGGAAAGCATAGAGGAGCTCTCAAGAAAAACGGAGTTTGCAATGGAATGCTGATGGGAACCAAAGATTTTCAATTAAAGCAGAAACAGCACAGAGGGAAACCTGCTCAGAGCAGGGCAAAACCAAGTTGATGGTAGCAAACCCTTACATTAACAGACTAAGAAGGAAAGTAAGGCCAGAACAGGGGATCACCAGGAAAGGCAGCTTATCAGAAAAGTCATACTCCATTTTCTTTCTTTTATTGCCTCTCTGAATACAGTTGGCCACTTGACAGTTTTGAATATAAACGTTTTAGAAATACGTTTTAGAAATGATGCCTCCTATAAACAAGCAACCACAGTGGTTATCTAGGGGGCTGCTTTTCAGTGTTTTATTCTTTCTAATTTTTAAACTAGGTAGACATTTCGCCAATTCAACATTTTAAGTGATATCTTCTAAATTGAATCAGAAGGACTATTTTCCTTTGTGTGATATGTAGGTTCTAAGGCAAGGCTGCTTTTCATTTTTACAGTTATTTCCTTCCTAACACAGAGAGCACATTGATCAACAGCCATCGTTCGCTTGTAGATCTTAGCTACCGAAGAAGAAGAAGAAGAAGAAAAAGTCAAGCCCCACATCTCTAATTCCCCCCCACTTAGGGAATTCCCTGGCGGTCCAGTGCTTAGGACTCGGTGCTTTCACGGCCAGGGCCACGCGGCGCGGCCAAAGAAACAAAACAAACAAACATCCACGTTTATCGAAAACCATATTGTGGAGTCCTGTGGATTTTCTTACATTTGAAAATCTTTTTTAATGGGATTCTAGGCATGATGGTTTTTTGAGGTTTTGGGATGCCATCTTCTTGGATGCTGAAGATGATTCTAATCTAAGTTCTAGGATAAATCCAAAAACCTTCCTGATACATTTTAAGCTTCCTTTCTGCTTATTATATAAGCTATATTCATTGAAATATATATTTCTCCTAGGCTTAATACCTCTTACTTGCTGGGTAAAAATATGAAGGAGCACAATAATGAAACTCTTTTACACTTATTATTTTGCCGTCTGCTTCGTACCGGTTTTCATTGAAATACTTGTCTATGTGTGTTGTGGCTACCTATACATGCACATTTATTGCATTCTGTTGCTTGTTATGCATTTTTTACTGACATACCTTCTCTGTCTGTATGCATTGGCTAGGAATTCATTCACCTCTATCACCTCCATCGTGTTTTCTGGTTAATAGTATTCACTAAAATAGAGTGGGCAAAATTCACTTTCATAATGTTGCATGGATGGTACAGAATGCCATTTGTTAGTAAATTCATTAGGCTTCGATACTTGCCACATACCCCAGTTTTCATTAATATCTATGGATTTCTTTTTCGTTAACGTAATATGCTTGTCATGATTTTTCTTTGTCTTTCTAGAACTTATTGTATCTTCCTCCATATAAATCATACGCAATAGATCAGCTTATTCATCTATTAATTATTACTGCTATTATTATTGGTGGTGGTGTTATAACCACTTTATAGATGAGTAATCTGAAGGAATCAGATAACTTTTCCCTTTCCAAAAGCACTTAAGAAATCCACTTTCGGGTAATCATTTTGAGGTAGGATGAGAAACCAGGCTTGAAGAGGGCAAAAATGACTCTTTCAATTCACCAGTTGGACTGAGCTGTACGTCACCTCTAGGTAATAGCGTGGGAACTGCACAAGCAAAGGGAGACACTGAAGACGACAATGGTAATAGCCGTACTGTTTTCTAATGGACAAAAAAAATGCCTATATTATAAGTTCTGTTTCTCCTGCTTTCTGGCAGTATCATGCTCAGAGTGGAGTCCTGGCAAGGAAGTCAGGATACTTAGGTTCTGAAACCTGGTAATGATACTAACATAATGAGAGAACTTGAACAAGTCAACCCGACCTCTCTGAGCCTCAGTTTCCTTACTCACGAAATGAGACTGAGAACATCGAAGTTCTCTAAGGGCCTCCTAGTTCTAAAATGCTTCCAGTCTAGGAAATAGCATAGAAGTCAATACGAGTGCAGGCTGAAGGGAAAGACAGGGCAGGGAGAAGGTTGCTTCCAGCCTAGAGAACAATCTCTGAACCACACCACTTGGCTCTTCTGCCCGTCTGTGCCCAAGATTGGGAGCACAGGCAGTTAATAGAGAAGAGTGGAAAACTGCTCAGTCCTTACAGCCATCATTAACTGTCTGATTTTGGGTTTCTCAGGAAGTAGTGATAGTAGAGGTGTCCTGATAGCAAGAACCTTCAGATGATGCCGTTCCTCAAACGTAGTGAGAATTTCTCAACCTCCCTGAGTTTGTCATGACCCTCTTGTTCTTACAGAAAATTTCCAACATCCATCTCTACTTGGAACTCTAAATTCTCTGCAGCATTCTCCTCCTGTGGTGAGCAATGCAACTTCCCTAACACGAAGTGTCTGCAACTTCTCCAGAGTCTCTGCCCCTGCCGTCAGTTCGGCATCGGCTACTGGTACCCCTTTCCAGACACTCATGGGTAGTGCCTACCTTTACCAACATTCTAGCACGACTATGTTATCTGGAGTTACTGACCACAGCCAGATCTCCACTTCAGCTGCTTCCTATCCAGGTGTTCTTGAGTGGGACATCACAGCAAGCACTGAAAAGAATTCTTCTTCACTCGGAGACTTTACTCTGGCACTCACTGACCGCCACACAGCTGCCTCCTCCATGTTTCTGGCAGCCCAGTATGATAAAACTTCAGACGCCAAGAACATGGTCCCTCTACATCCATCGCTTTCTGCCAGCCTTGCTCAGGGAACACCATCTCAGATTCCAAATCAGGGGCAGAGCCGCCTGCCACTTCCCTGCCAGGAAGGAAGCCAGGTATATTACTATAACCAAGGCACACTGGGGTCTTTACTGTATGGAGAACTTGGCTCCTGCCCGCAATCCTACGGCTCGGCGTCATACACAGGAAGTCGGGCCTCTGGGCAACCAGAAATGGGAATGGGACTGAAGGAGATTCAGCCCACAAATATCCGACCACCAGCTTCCACCTCTGCAGTCTGCCACCCTGTGTCTGCTCAACGCATCACGGAAACAAGTTTTCAAGGTGAGTATAACAAACGCCAGAGAAAGTTGAAGAATGAGGTCGGCATTCAAAAATGGGGTCAAATCGACAGCTGGGAAGGGGTGTAGAGGCAGGTAGAATTTAGATCCTGAGCCTTTAATAACCACTACCTTCGCTCAGTGCCCTCTGTTTTTAGACTCTATATGGGAACACCTAGGGCTTCCCTGGTGGCGCCGTGGTTAAGAATCCGCCTGCCAATGCAATGCGGGGGACACGGGTTCGAGCCCTGGTCTGCGAAGATCCCACATGCCGTGCAGCAACTAAGCGCATGTGCCACAACGACGGAGCCTGCATTCTAGAGCCCGTGAGCCTCAACTACCGAAGCCCACGTGCCTACAGCCCATGCTCCGCAACAAGAGAAGCCACCGCGATGAGAAGCCCGCACACCGCAACCAAGAGTAGCCCCCGCTAGCCGCCAACTAGAGAAAGCCCGTGCACAGCAATGAGAGACCCAGTGCAGCCAAAAAATAAATACGTAGACTAAATAAGTTCAAACAGTAAATAAATACATAAACATAAATTACAAAAAAAAGAACACCTAATGCAGGTGGGAAGGTGGGAGGGCCACTGTAGAGGTCATCTATGCTACATGTACAAGAACCCCGAGAGCACACCAATCGGTACCACACTTTTCACTGCTGTAGCCGATCGTTCCCCCTGTACTGCCACACTGTAGCACTCCCTTCCCTCATCTACTGCTATAGTCTCTTTGGAAGGTGTTTCAGAACTCTTGTTATGAGAGTGCCAGTTGAACTGTCCTCACTTCCTTCATTTATACCAGGATTGAAGACCTTGTGGTCCGAGATCCTGTCCAGAGAGCAAGCAGGCTAAGACTCTGTCTTTGTTGATGTATTTCATCAGCAAGGGCTCTACCCCCTCTCCTAGTTCATGGTGTGACGTGTTCTTGGCCTCTCGGGAAAGTGGGGAGAATGGAAAGGACCCTATATGAGAATGCTAGGCTCTGTAAAACATTTCAGGTTTTTAAAAATAAGACTCATTTTGTATTGGACTTATAACAGTCCTATGAAATACAAAGCGAGCCGAGAATCAGCGACAGGAAAGGCTCACCAGTAAGAATTACAACAGTCACCGCTTACCTCGTAGCATAGGGCACTGTCCATGATCCTTAAGAAGAGTTAGTAGAAATGCCTTGCCCATCTTGCCCCTGAACCCCTTGAAAGGTACACGACTGCTGTGTTGGTGTTTAGGGGGAGCATCTCACTTACCAGGGACTGACTTCTCCCTTGATCCCTTTGTAGGGATGGAGACCTCCCCCCTGGTGATGAAAAATTCCCTGGGATTGCAACCTCCAAGCCAGACGTTTTGTGTGACACAAAGTCAAGAACTCCCCAAGTCCTGCAGTAGCAGAAACAGCCACATACTTGAGAGTAACCCACCATCTGAACTTGGGGACATTTCAGTGACAGCTCCAGTCCAGAGTGCCAGGCGTCTCCTGGCCCTGCCTCCAGCTCCAAGCCAGGGACAAATAGAGAGTAAGCACGTGGATGATATCAAAACCAAGCTTTCAAAGCCTCTGGATGCCTACCAGATCCCAACAGAGAACCAAGATCCTCCACTACTCCCTTTAGGAATCCCTGATATTCACCAGCCGCTGGCCTGCACCGATCCCCTCAGCCAAGAGGAGCAGCCTGGTTCTGAAAATGCTGATCTGGGAGAGAACAGCCGGAGTCGTCAGGACCTAGGGACACTTGAAAATGGGATTGAACCTAGCAGTGGTCTTGCAGACGTTACTACACTGGCGGAGGATATTCACCTTCCCCAGCTCTTTAATCCTTTGAAAGATCTTGATCAATCCCAAGGTCCCAACGTGATCAAAGCTAAAGACACCAGAGCCATTAAGGTGAATCAGGTGCAGGAAAAGCCAAGTGTCATAAAGGTTCCCTCTGATCAACCCAGGAAGAACAAACAGAAAGCCTCTGAGCCTATCAGTGGCGCTCCCAAGGCCAAAATCCAGCCAAAGAATCCAGAGTGCCTGTTAGGGGGAGAAGTGGTTACCTGCCACGCTGCAGTCAGTGACAGGGCTCCTGTGAACACGGCCAAGCACTCTCAAGGCAAACCTCAGAAAGCTGCATCCAGAAAGATCAGCAAAACTAAGAGCCACGGGCAGGAAAAGACCAAAAGGACCAGAGGGAGAAACAAGGCTGAAGAGAACAAGCAGTCAGGGAACAAAGTCAAGGCAGAAGAGAAGCCAGCAATCCCCCACACGAAGCGAAAGGAACACCAAACTGAGCTTCTCCAACAGAGCTTTCAAAAGCCTCGAACCTCCCTTGGCGTGCGCATGCTGGAGTCTGTGAAGGTTCTTCATGCGCTGGGGAAGAAGAATGAGACGAAAACTGGGCTCTCTTCCTGTCGGCTCTTGGGAAAGTCAAGCAACCCCAAAGACCCCCAGCCACCCCCAGCTATCCAGCCATGGCGGCATACCCCACGTGAGGGGAAGGGTCCTGAGAAAACGCAAGTCCAAGCCCAGAAACCAGACAGCAGTGCTGAAACAGAGTGTCCATCTCCAGCCCAGTATGAGCGGCCTCCTCCTGGGAAGGTCAAGTTGATACCTCTGCCTTTTTCTGCCTGGGACAAGCCTCAAGCTCGACCCGCTCCTCGGAGGCCCCAGTCTCTGGCCTCACATCGGCCTGCTGGGGCTTACCGTGCCCAGCCTGGTTCTACTGACTCAGCTCAACCTGCTGCAGTCAATTCATCCCAGCCAGCTCCTGCCTCTTTGCCAGGCCCCGCCAAACCAGCTCAGCCAACTGTGACCAACCCAACCCAACCGGCTTGGACCAACCACACCCAGCCTCGTGTCCCTCAGTCTGCTGCTCCTAGGCCTGCACCCTCCAAAACTTCATCTGGCGCTCCTCTCCAGCGGGAGCCTGTTCCCCCTGCTGTGAATAAGCGCCAGGCCCCACCCAAGCTCCAAACCCAATTTCTACTCCAAGACTTCAGCAAGCAACGAGTTCCATGGAGGGAACCCAACGTGCCTGAGCCAGTCATGTCAAAGCCCATCGAACAAGAGCAGAGGCCAGAGCGAGAGGCCATGAAGAGGCGGGCTCAACAACAACGGGAGAATGCTGCCAGATACACCTCTTCGGGCAAGCTGCAATTTTTCACCGAGAGGGAAAACGAAATGGAAATTGCCGACTACTACGGATACGTCAAGTGAGAGCTGCTAGGATTCTTGGTGCCACCTTGGCTACCAGCTGTTCTTCCATACACAGGTAAGACAGGTATAGAACTGAATAAGTAAATGGAATACAATTAAATAGACGAGTAACAAACCTTTCGAATTTTCAGATGCTGCTAACTGGGGCGTGAGAAAGGAAGGACTGAAAGTTGGATGGGAGAATGAAGGAAAGGGGTAAAAACTGAGCAAAGAGGAAGGAACTTGGCCCAGGGCTAGGAAGGCCAAAAGAGACGTATGGATTTAGGAAAGGAAGCAGGAGTGAGGATGAAATGGCAGAAGTAAAAAGCAGGGTCAGAGGTCTGGGTTGAAAGAACACAATTGGAGTAGAGTTGAAGGTGACAGAAGAGGAGTCTAGGTTTACTAGGAGAAATAGAAAAAGTCTCTCGGGGACGCTGGCCTTAAGTCTCACAACCACCAGATAGGTATTTCAGAAAACAAGAGGTTCAGGACACATCTCTGAAAGGTCTGAGTTGCCTTATTCAGGTGTGACTGTAGTGGGGGAATAGGGAAATCTACCAGAGAAGTGGCTAGGGCTCAGAGTTATCCTAGGGGCAGCTGACGACAGGGGCAGAGCCAAGGGAACTGCTGGAACAGGAGGCCCACGAACAAATCAGGGGCAGAGCCGCCTGTCACTTCCCTGCCAGGAAGGAAGCCAGGTATATTACTATAACCAAGGCACACTGGGGTCTTTACTGTATGGAGAACTTGGCTCCTGCCCGCAATCCTACGGCTCGGCGTCACACACAGGAAGTCGGGCCTCTGGGCAACCAGAAATGGGAACGGGACTGAAGGAGATTCAGCCCACAAATATCCGACCACCAGCTTCCACCTCTGCAGTCTGCCACCCTGTGTCTGCTCAACGCATCACAGAAACAAGTTTTCAAGGTGAGTATACAGACGGCAGAGAAAAGTTGAACAATGAGGTCAGCATTGAAAAATGGGGTCAAATCGACAGCTGGGAAGGGGTGTAGAGACAGGTAGAATTTAGATCCTGAGCCTTTAATAACCACTACCTTCTCTCAGTGCTCTCTGTTTTTAGACTCTATATGAGAACACCTAGGGCTTCCCTGGTGGCGCCTGCCAATGCAGGGGACACGGGTTCGAGCCCTGGTCTGCGAAGATCCCACATGCCGTGCAGCAACTAAGCGCATGTGCCACAACGACGGAGCCTGCATTCTAGAGCCCGTGAGCCTCAACTACCGAAGCCCACGTGCCTACAGCCCATGCTCCGCAACAAGAGAAGCCACCGCGATGAGATGCCCGCACACCGCAACCAAGAGTAGCCCCCGCTAGCCGCCAACTAGAGAAAGCCCGTGCACAGCAATGAGAGACCCAGTGCGGCCAAAAAAATAAATACGTAGAATAAATAAGTTCAAACAGTAAATAAATACATAAACATAAATTACAAAAAAAAAGAACACCTAATGCAGGTGGGAAGGTGGGAGGGCCACTGTAGAGGTCATCTATGCTACATGTACAAGAACCCCGAGAGCACACCAATCGGTACCACACTTTTCACTGCTGTAGCCGATCGTTCCCCCCTGTACTGCCACACTGTAGCACTCCCTTCCCTCATCTACTGCTATAGTCTCTTTGGAAGGTTATTTCAGAACTCTTGTTATGAGAGTGCCAGTTGAACTGTCCTCACTTCCTTCATTTATACCAGGATTGAAGACCTTGTGGTCCGAGATCCTGTCCAGAGAGCAAGCAGGCTAAGGCTCTGTCTTTGTTGATGTATTTCATCAGAAAGGGCTCTACCCCCTCTCCTAGTTCATGGTGTGAAGTGTTCTTGGCCTCTCGGGAAAGTGGGGAGAATGGAAAGGACCCTATATGAGAATGCTAGGCTCTGTAAAACATTTCAGGTTTTTAAAAATAAGACTCATTTTGTATTGGACTTACAACAGTCCTATGAAATACAAAGAAAGCCGAGAATCAGTGACAGGAAAGGATCACCAGTAAGAACTACAACAGTCACCGCTTACCTCGTAGCATAGGGCACTGTCCGTGATCCTTAAGAAGAGTTAGTAGAAATGCCTTTGCCCATCTTGCCCCTGAACCCCTTGAAAGGTACACGACTGCTGTGTTGGTGTTTAGGGGGAGCATCTCACTTACCAGGGACTGACTTCTCCCTTGATTCCTCTGTAGTGATGGAGACTTCCCCGCTGATGAAAAATTCCCTGGGATTGCAACCTCCAAGCCAGACAGCTTTCCTATGGAATGACAGAGAACTTGTCAAGGTGAAACACCAGTCTGCGGGAGAAAGGGAAGAAGAGAATGATGGAAATCGTTTCTGGGAAACTATTTTTACATTATGTGTTGTTTGTTCCCGGTAAATAAACTGAAATCTTCTTAACAGTAAAACAAAATCGAAACCACTAAAGCCAATAATACAGGAGTATAACGTTCGAAAAAAATTTCTTTGGCTGCGCAGCATGTGGGATCTTAGCTCCCCAACCAGGGACTGAACCCACGCCTGCTGCATTGGAAGCGCAGAGTCTTCACCACGGGACCACCGGGGAAGTCCCAGGACTACCACTTTTAAAGGAGAAGGTACAAACCCCTCGGTTCTATGAACTGGAGATTTTTAGTAAGAAGTCAATATATTTGTTGTTAGGCACATTTTATGTTAGGCTGTCTCCCTGCACAGGATGCAGGCGCCTTGAGAATGGAAGTCATATCCCTCTATAGTGCGTCCCTCTTCTTTCTGCTTTGCAGTTTGCTGCTCCACTTGTTCAACCCCACCTAGTAATAACCTATACTTCCCTTGTTCCTGTTTTCCCATCTGGAAAACAGACAAAAGGCAACCAAACAACGCAAAGGTCTCAACAAATAAGGGATATCCAAAACCAGAGATGGCCAGAACTTCTGTACCCCTGATGAAATAGTCCTCATACAAAACCTGATAATCAAATTCCTTAATGCTAGGAATCACAGTGAAAAATAGTATCTGAACTGACTTCTGTCAGATGAGTGAGAACTAAGGTTAATTCAGTGTATCTGAAGCATAGAAAGTGAGGGCAAAAGTGGCACAAGATGGGGCTAGAGAAGCAGAGAGGATTCTAGACCACGCAGAGTCTTAAAGGCCAACAGTGTGTTTTCTATTCTCAAAACAATGTTTGTGAGCGATGTTTATGAGCAACGTTCCAACTTGCTTTGAAGGTTTCTTGTGTGAAGAGTGGATGGGAAGGAAACAAGATATATATGGACACTAGTTAGGACCTAATCGCAACAGACAGGCAAGTTCAGTATTAGGAAGTTGAGGAAGAGCTGGCTGACAGATTCCAAAGAAATTCAGGAGATGAACTGAAGCGGGCTTAATGGGGTAGGAGATGGAGGAAAGGAAGGTCTTAGGGAATTCAAGGGTTTACTGCACACATGAGCAAAGTCTCAAAATTAATCATTTGAACGTACAGAGGCGGATCTCCCAAATGACACCGGTTAGGAAGCAACGGTACGCCCTTTAGAATTCCTAGAGACAACACAAATCAACTGTTTCGATGGAAAATTCGGCGGGACTCTTGACTTCCATGGGAATACAGAGAAAAGAGACACTGATCTGGCTTGCAGGTATATTTAGGAAGTTGTTAGCCGGACATCACCTACTAGTATCATGTAAGTAGGCCGTCCGAAGTAGGAAGCTTAGGGGAAAAACCTGGAGGAAAACTTAAAAGCTGAAGCCACACCTCCACACTACACCACCTTTCACAATTTCTTCTCAGATAAGCATCATCCCCATCAGTGAAGAAACTCGTACCTCATAATAGGAAAAACAGGCCTAAAGATTCAATGTGTGTCTTGGGAGGTCCCATCTATGCGATATCTTCCTGGGACCAGAAAAGGCCCCAGGAAGATCAATCTCTGCACCCCTGAAAGCTTACCACCAAGGAAAATGACTAGGTCCATAGATTTCCTCCCTCAAACCAGCTTACCTCACACATAGATCATTAGCAACTCAGCCCGTACTCACATTATCACAGTCACAAGAGTGGTTAGGGAGAAAAGCACTAACCAGGGGAACTAAAACAGAGGCAATCCAGGCCAAGCTGGGCTGGTGGCAGATATCTGCTCCTTACGCTCGGGTGCATAATGCGACTCACCACAGTGCCTTTTTCACAGACCCTTTTGAACGTTTCTCCACAGAATCCAACAGCTCAAGTTAGCTCATGACGCTTCAAGGTCAACAGTCGTCAAGAGAAAAACATGCAATATGTCTTACAATGTTGGATTCCTTACAAACAGGACAAGGAGATAACCATGTAGACAAAACCAGAGCATTTGAAAACATCTGTATTCTACAAACACACCAGTGAATGCTATAAATAAGGTACTATGACATAAAACAAAATGAAAACTAGATGTGAGACTGTTCTCTTCAGTGTACAGACTTCATGGCAGTTGCTGCACACTATCTAGCTACTTAGATCTTTAACTCTCTGTTCTGTTAATACCAAATGAGGCCCAAGTGTGTCAACCTGTTTCCCACAGAAACCAAAAAGTCTACATGCATCTCTTTTCTCCTGTGCCCTTTTCACCTTACCTGCTCCCAATTCTCCACCAACGTCCTCCTCTTTCTCTAATTATTCTCCTCTTCATTTTGCTTGGCCTTGCCCCCAAGCATGCAAGACAGAGAGTCCTAGAGGTCCAAGATTCTAGAGTGGCTGTTTGCAAGGCGGAGGAGATTACAGTAACTGCCACACTGTATATACTTCTGTGCAAAGAAAAAGGGACAGTGTTCAGAATGTCTCTCACATATAACAAGAGCTGGAGATGGCAGGATACCTGTGTGGCCCAAGGAACTAGAGCTAGCAAATTACGGGCCAAACAATTGCAACCAAAGGCTGGAAGAGGAAAGGTCTGCAACCAGCTCTGTCTCCTAGCTCTCTGGTATTTGCTGCCAACGGGCAGAGTCTATTTCGTGAGGCATCAAGCACTGAAAAGAAGACTCCTGCTGCTGGAAGTTGACAGGAAGTAACGTCCAATGCAAGATCAAGGCTTGTCCTCGAAGCAATGCCCATAATGGAAGAAAAAAAAACAAGAGAAAGCGGAAGAGAAATGTTAAGTCGCAAGTCCAACCTGGCCCCCAGCCTAGCCCAGCCCAAGGAAGGTAGGAGTCAAGGAGAAGAAACTAAAAGAGAAGAGCCTTGGACCACAACATTCTCCACAAGGTACACTCAAGAAACTTCACCCTACTCTTGAACCAAGTTACAAAGAGAGCTTCTTAATCCCTACTTTGGCTCCTTAAAAGCTGCTATCAGTTCACTCATTAGACACATATGATTTCAGAACAACTGTAATAGTTCAAACTAGATGGCTCTTTCCTTCCTAAGGATTATTAATTAAATAAGATCTATATAGCTCTAAGTATATGATACATAAAATAGAATACTCTGTAGAATGTAAGTAACTCTTAGTTCAGTGTATTAATGAACGTCTGTAAGAAATGTTGCAATGATTTCCCTAATGGAAGAGCCTGGGGGAGGTAAATCTGTCTTCTAGGATTTCCTCCCCAGAGCTCAGAAACTCAGGTGTTGTTTTAGCTCTCCTACACTCTCTTCACCCAAGCCCGCCTTCCTGTTGGGGATCGGACCTCCCTATTGGCTCTCTCATACCTTTCAACTGCCTGCTTTGTGACATCACTCTCCTACCAAACCTACTACCACTTGGTAGAGCCTTGGGGTTTCCGTGGAGCTGTTTGGACCAGTAACCAGTGACCTCTGTACTGGACACGTGCGCCGTTCAGCTGCAGCCACTCAGACATCCTCTAGTGTTGTCTCCTCATCCCTTGTACCTGCAGTGGATGCTTCCTCTTCTCTGACCATGTCAGGTAAGAAAAGAAACTTTGGAAAGTTTTGCGTTCGATTTCTTTTGCCCCTAAATTGAGTAGGAGATTCAAAATAGCATGGAATAATGAGGGAAAGTATTGAACTACAAGTCTGGAGACCTAATTTCACTTTTGACTTTGACGTTTACTATCTGTGTGACTTTGGACAAATCACTGGCTGTCTCACAAAGCCTGTTGCTTTCCTTAACTGTTACGTTAGGATACCACATTGGGTTGATCACTCTGATCCCCTTCTTTTCCAGTACTGAGCCTTAAAGGGTACCCATGTAGAAAATGAAATCAGACACTTCTCAAGAGTGTTTCAACAGAAACATAGAAAAGCCAGGGGACATAGAAAACTAGCAATATATACCAAGATGTTTCATCTCTAATGGTCTCCCTCCACTAGGATTTCGACTAGTTGAAAAGAGAGAATAGGGAGAGAGGATGGAGAGTACTGGGCTCTACAGGGAGGCACAGAGTCGAGCGTAAGGAAGTTTAGGATGGTTTTCATTAGCACAGGCCAACAGGCACCAAGAGATGGGAGAAAATGTAAGAATGAAGAGGGAAAGCATAGAGGAGCTCTCAAGAAAAACGGAGTTTGCAATGGAATGCTGATGGGAACCAAAGATTTTCAATTAAAGCAGAAACAGCACAGAGGGAAACCTGCTCAGAGCAGGGCAAAACCAAGTTGATGGTAGCAAACCCTTACATTAACAGACGAAGAAGGAAAGTAAGGCCAGAACAGGGGATCACCAGGAAAGGCAGCTTATCAGAAAAGTCATACTCCGTTTTCTTTCTTTTATTGCCTCTCTGAATACAGTTGGCCACTTGACAGTTTTGAATATAAACATTTTAGAAACACGTTTTAGAAATGATGCCTCCTATAAACAAGCAACCACAGTGGTTATCTAGGGGGCTGCTTTTCAGTGTTTTATTCTTTCTAATTTTTAAACTAGGTAGACATTTCGCCAATTCAACATTTTAAGTGATATCTTCTAAATTGAATCAGAAGGACTATTTTCCTTTGTGTGATATGTAGGTTCTAAGGCAAGGCTGCTTTTCATTTTTACAGTTATTTCCTTCCTAACACAGAGAGCACATTGATCAACAGCCATCGTTCGCTTGTAGATCTTAGCTACCGAAGAAGAAGAAGAAGAAGAAAAAGTCAAGCCCCACATCTCTAATTCCCCCCCACTTAGGGAATTCCCTGGCGGTCCAGTGCTTAGGACTCGGTGCTTTCACGGCCAGGGCCACGCGGCGCGGCCAAAGAAACAAAACAAACAAACATCCACGTTTATCGAAAACCATATTGTGGAGTCCTGTGGATTTTCTTACATTTGAAAATCTTTTTTAATGGGATTCTAGGCATGATGGTTTTTTGAGGTTTTGGGATGCCATCTTCTTGGATGCTGAAGATGATTCTAATCTAAGTTCTAGGATAAATCCAAAAACCTTCCTGATACATTTTAAGCTTCCTTTCTGCTTATTATATAAGCTATATTCATTGAAATATATATTTCTCCTAGGCTTAATACCTCTTACTTGCTGGGTAAAAATATGAAGGAGCACAATAATGAAACTCTTTTACACTTATTATTTTGCCGTCTGCTTCGTACCGGTTTTCATTGAAATACTTGTCTATGTGTGTTGTGGCTACCTATACATGCACATTTATTGCATTCTGTTGCTTGTTATGCATTTTTTACTGACATACCTTCTCTGTCTGTATGCATTGGCTAGGAATTCATTCACCTCTATCACCTCCATCGTGTTTTCTGGTTAATAGTATTCACTAAAATAGAGTGGGCAAAATTCACTTTCATAATGTTGCATGGATGGTACAGAATGCCATTTGTTAGTAAATTCATTAGGCTTCGATACTTGCCACATACCCCAGTTTTCATTAATATCTATGGATTTCTTTTTCGTTAACGTAATATGCTTGTCATGATTTTTCTTTGTCTTTCTAGAACTTATTGTATCTTCCTCCATATAAATCATACGCAATAGATCAGCTTATTCATCTATTAATTATTACTGCTATTATTATTGGTGGTGGTGTTATAACCACTTTATAGATGAGTAATCTGAAGGAATCAGATAACTTTTCCCTTTCCAAAAGCACTTAAGAAATCCACTTTCGGGTAATCATTTTGAGGTAGGATGAGAAACCAGGCTTGAAGAGGGCAAAAATGACTCTTTCAATTCACCAGTTGGACTGAGCTGTACGTCACCTCTAGGTAATAGCGTGGGAACTGCACAAGCAAAGGGAGACACTGAAGACGACAATGGTAATAGCCGTACTGTTTTCTAATGGACAAAAAAAATGCCTATATTATAAGTTCTGTTTCTCCTGCTTTCTGGCAGTATCATGCTCAGAGTGGAGTCCTGGCAAGGAAGTCAGGATACTTAGGTTCTGAAACCTGGTAATGATACTAACATAATGAGAGAACTTGAACAAGTCAACCCGACCTCTCTGAGCCTCAGTTTCCTTACTCACGAAATGAGACTGAGAACATCGAAGTTCTCTAAGGGCCTCCTAGTTCTAAAATGCTTCCAGTCTAGGAAATAGCATAGAAGTCAATACGAGTGCAGGCTGAAGGGAAAGACAGGGCAGGGAGAAGGTTGCTTCCAGCCTAGAGAACAATCTCTGAACCACACCACTTGGCTCTTCTGCCCGTCTGTGCCCAAGATTGGGAGCACAGGCAGTTAATAGAGAAGAGTGGAAAACTGCTCAGTCCTTACAGCCATCATTAACTGTCTGATTTTGGGTTTCTCAGGAAGTAGTGATAGTAGAGGTGTCCTGATAGCAAGAACCTTCAGATGATGCCGTTCCTCAAACGTAGTGAGAATTTCTCAACCTCCCTGAGTTTGTCATGACCCTCTTGTTCTTACAGAAAATTTCCAACATCCATCTCTACTTGGAACTCTAAATTCTCTGCAGCATTCTCCTCCTGTGGTGAGCAATGCAACTTCCCTAACACGAAGTGTCTGCAACTTCTCCAGAGTCTCTGCCCCTGCCGTCAGTTCGGCATCGGCTACTGGTACCCCTTTCCAGACACTCATGGGTAGTGCCTACCTTTACCAACATTCTAGCACGACTATGTTATCTGGAGTTACTGACCACAGCCAGATCTCCACTTCAGCTGCTTCCTATCCAGGTGTTCTTGAGTGGGACATCACAGCAAGCACTGAAAAGAATTCTTCTTCACTCGGAGACTTTACTCTGGCACTCACTGACCGCCACACAGCTGCCTCCTCCATGTTTCTGGCAGCCCAGTATGATAAAACTTCAGACGCCAAGAACATGGTCCCTCTACATCCATCGCTTTCTGCCAGCCTTGCTCAGGGAACACCATCTCAGATTCCAAATCAGGGGCAGAGCCGCCTGCCACTTCCCTGCCAGGAAGGAAGCCAGGTATATTACTATAACCAAGGCACACTGGGGTCTTTACTGTATGGAGAACTTGGCTCCTGCCCGCAATCCTACGGCTCGGCGTCATACACAGGAAGTCGGGCCTCTGGGCAACCAGAAATGGGAATGGGACTGAAGGAGATTCAGCCCACAAATATCCGACCACCAGCTTCCACCTCTGCAGTCTGCCACCCTGTGTCTGCTCAACGCATCACGGAAACAAGTTTTCAAGGTGAGTATAACAAACGCCAGAGAAAGTTGAAGAATGAGGTCGGCATTCAAAAATGGGGTCAAATCGACAGCTGGGAAGGGGTGTAGAGGCAGGTAGAATTTAGATCCTGAGCCTTTAATAACCACTACCTTCGCTCAGTGCCCTCTGTTTTTAGACTCTATATGGGAACACCTAGGGCTTCCCTGGTGGCGCCGTGGTTAAGAATCCGCCTGCCAATGCAATGCGGGGGACACGGGTTCGAGCCCTGGTCTGCGAAGATCCCACATGCCGTGCAGCAACTAAGCGCATGTGCCACAACGACGGAGCCTGCATTCTAGAGCCCGTGAGCCTCAACTACCGAAGCCCACGTGCCTACAGCCCATGCTCCGCAACAAGAGAAGCCACCGCGATGAGAAGCCCGCACACCGCAACCAAGAGTAGCCCCCGCTAGCCGCCAACTAGAGAAAGCCCGTGCACAGCAATGAGAGACCCAGTGCAGCCAAAAAATAAATACGTAGACTAAATAAGTTCAAACAGTAAATAAATACATAAACATAAATTACAAAAAAAAGAACACCTAATGCAGGTGGGAAGGTGGGAGGGCCACTGTAGAGGTCATCTATGCTACATGTACAAGAACCCCGAGAGCACACCAATCGGTACCACACTTTTCACTGCTGTAGCCGATCGTTCCCCCTGTACTGCCACACTGTAGCACTCCCTTCCCTCATCTACTGCTATAGTCTCTTTGGAAGGTGTTTCAGAACTCTTGTTATGAGAGTGCCAGTTGAACTGTCCTCACTTCCTTCATTTATACCAGGATTGAAGACCTTGTGGTCCGAGATCCTGTCCAGAGAGCAAGCAGGCTAAGACTCTGTCTTTGTTGATGTATTTCATCAGCAAGGGCTCTACCCCCTCTCCTAGTTCATGGTGTGACGTGTTCTTGGCCTCTCGGGAAAGTGGGGAGAATGGAAAGGACCCTATATGAGAATGCTAGGCTCTGTAAAACATTTCAGGTTTTTAAAAATAAGACTCATTTTGTATTGGACTTATAACAGTCCTATGAAATACAAAGCGAGCCGAGAATCAGCGACAGGAAAGGCTCACCAGTAAGAATTACAACAGTCACCGCTTACCTCGTAGCATAGGGCACTGTCCATGATCCTTAAGAAGAGTTAGTAGAAATGCCTTGCCCATCTTGCCCCTGAACCCCTTGAAAGGTACACGACTGCTGTGTTGGTGTTTAGGGGGAGCATCTCACTTACCAGGGACTGACTTCTCCCTTGATCCCTTTGTAGGGATGGAGACCTCCCCCCTGGTGATGAAAAATTCCCTGGGATTGCAACCTCCAAGCCAGACGTTTTGTGTGACACAAAGTCAAGAACTCCCCAAGTCCTGCAGTAGCAGAAACAGCCACATACTTGAGAGTAACCCACCATCTGAACTTGGGGACATTTCAGTGACAGCTCCAGTCCAGAGTGCCAGGCGTCTCCTGGCCCTGCCTCCAGCTCCAAGCCAGGGACAAATAGAGAGTAAGCACGTGGATGATATCAAAACCAAGCTTTCAAAGCCTCTGGATGCCTACCAGATCCCAACAGAGAACCAAGATCCTCCACTACTCCCTTTAGGAATCCCTGATATTCACCAGCCGCTGGCCTGCACCGATCCCCTCAGCCAAGAGGAGCAGCCTGGTTCTGAAAATGCTGATCTGGGAGAGAACAGCCGGAGTCGTCAGGACCTAGGGACACTTGAAAATGGGATTGAACCTAGCAGTGGTCTTGCAGACGTTACTACACTGGCGGAGGATATTCACCTTCCCCAGCTCTTTAATCCTTTGAAAGAGCTTGATCAATCCCAAGGTCCCAACGTGATCAAAGCTAAAGACACCAGAGCCATTAAGGTGAATCAGGTGCAGGAAAAGCCAAGTGTCATAAAGGTTCCCTCTGATCAACCCAGGAAGAACAAACAGAAAGCCTCTGAGCCTATCAGTGGCGCTCCCAAGGCCAAAATCCAGCCAAAGAATCCAGAGTGCCTGTTAGGGGGAGAAGTGGTTACCTGCCACGCTGCAGTCAGTGACAGGGCTCCTGTGAACACGGCCAAGCACTCTCAAGGCAAACCTCAGAAAGCTGCATCCAGAAAGATCAGCAAAACTAAGAGCCACGGGCAGGAAAAGACCAAAAGGACCAGAGGGAGAAACAAGGCTGAAGAGAACAAGCAGTCAGGGAACAAAGTCAAGGCAGAAGAGAAGCCAGCAATCCCCCACACGAAGCGAAAGGAACACCAAACTGAGCTTCTCCAACAGAGCTTTCAAAAGCCTCGAACCTCCCTTGGCGTGCGCATGCTGGAGTCTGTGAAGGTTCTTCATGCGCTGGGGAAGAAGAATGAGACGAAAACTGGGCTCTCTTCCTGTCGGCTCTTGGGAAAGTCAAGCAACCCCAAAGACCCCCAGCCACCCCCAGCTATCCAGCCATGGCGGCATACCCCACGTGAGGGGAAGGGTCCTGAGAAAACGCAAGTCCAAGCCCAGAAACCAGACAGCAGTGCTGAAACAGAGTGTCCATCTCCAGCCCAGTATGAGCGGCCTCCTCCTGGGAAGGTCAAGTTGATACCTCTGCCTTTTTCTGCCTGGGACAAGCCTCAAGCTCGACCCGCTCCTCGGAGGCCACAGTCTCTGGCCTCACATCGGCCTGCTGGGGCTTACCGTGCCCAGCCTGGTTCTACTGACTCAGCTCAACCTGCTGCAGTCAATTCATCCCAGCCAGCTCCTGCCTCTTTGCCAGGCCCCGCCAAACCAGCTCAGCCAACTGTGACCAACCCAACCCAACCGGCTTGGACCAACCACACCCAGCCTCGTGTCCCTCAGTCTGCTGCTCCTAGGCCTGCACCCTCCAAAACTTCATCTGGCGCTCCTCTCCAGCGGGAGCCTGTTCCCCCTGCTGTGAATAAGCGCCAGGCCCCACCCAAGCTCCAAACCCAATTTCTACTCCAAGACTTCAGCAAGCAACGAGTTCCATGGAGGGAACCCAACGTGCCTGAGCCAGTCATGTCAAAGCCCATCGAACAAGAGCAGAGGCCAGAGCGAGAGGCCATGAAGAGGCGGGCTCAACAACAACGGGAGAATGCTGCCAGATACACCTCTTCGGGCAAGCTGCAATTTTTCACCGAGAGGGAAAACGAAATGGAAATTGCCGACTACTACGGATACGTCAAGTGAGAGCTGCTAGGATTCTTGGTGCCACCTTGGCTACCAGCTGTTCTTCCATACACAGGTAAGACAGGTATAGAACTGAATAAGTAAATGGAATACAATTAAATAGACGAGTAACAAACCTTTCGAATTTTCAGATGCTGCTAACTGGGGCGTGAGAAAGGAAGGACTGAAAGTTGGATGGGAGAATGAAGGAAAGGGGTAAAAACTGAGCAAAGAGGAAGGAACTTGGCCCAGGGCTAGGAAGGCCAAAAGAGACGTATGGATTTAGGAAAGGAAGCAGGAGTGAGGATGAAATGGCAGAAGTAAAAAGCAGGGTCAGAGGTCTGGGTTGAAAGAACACAATTGGAGTAGAGTTGAAGGTGACAGAAGAGGAGTCTAGGTTTACTAGGAGAAATAGAAAAAGTCTCTCGGGGACGCTGGCCTTAAGTCTCACAACCACCAGATAGGTATTTCAGAAAACAAGAGGTTCAGGACACATCTCTGAAAGGTCTGAGTTGCCTTATTCAGGTGTGACTGTAGTGGGGGAATAGGGAAATCTACCAGAGAAGTGGCTAGGGCTCAGAGTTATCCTAGGGGCAGCTGACGACAGGGGCAGAGCCAAGGGAACTGCTGGAACAGGAGGCCCACGAACAAATCAGGGGCAGAGCCGCCTGTCACTTCCCTGCCAGGAAGGAAGCCAGGTATATTACTATAACCAAGGCACACTGGGGTCTTTACTGTATGGAGAACTTGGCTCCTGCCCGCAATCCTACGGCTCGGCGTCACACACAGGAAGTCGGGCCTCTGGGCAACCAGAAATGGGAACGGGACTGAAGGAGATTCAGCCCACAAATATCCGACCACCAGCTTCCACCTCTGCAGTCTGCCACCCTGTGTCTGCTCAACGCATCACAGAAACAAGTTTTCAAGGTGAGTATACAGACGGCAGAGAAAAGTTGAACAATGAGGTCAGCATTGAAAAATGGGGTCAAATCGACAGCTGGGAAGGGGTGTAGAGACAGGTAGAATTTAGATCCTGAGCCTTTAATAACCACTACCTTCTCTCAGTGCTCTCTGTTTTTAGACTCTATATGAGAACACCTAGGGCTTCCCTGGTGGCGCCTGCCAATGCAGGGGACACGGGTTCGAGCCCTGGTCTGCGAAGATCCCACATGCCGTGCAGCAACTAAGCGCATGTGCCACAACGACGGAGCCTGCATTCTAGAGCCCGTGAGCCTCAACTACCGAAGCCCACGTGCCTACAGCCCATGCTCCGCAACAAGAGAAGCCACCGCGATGAGATGCCCGCACACCGCAACCAAGAGTAGCCCCCGCTAGCCGCCAACTAGAGAAAGCCCGTGCACAGCAATGAGAGACCCAGTGCGGCCAAAAAAATAAATACGTAGAATAAATAAGTTCAAACAGTAAATAAATACATAAACATAAATTACAAAAAAAAAGAACACCTAATGCAGGTGGGAAGGTGGGAGGGCCACTGTAGAGGTCATCTATGCTACATGTACAAGAACCCCGAGAGCACACCAATCGGTACCACACTTTTCACTGCTGTAGCCGATCGTTCCCCCCTGTACTGCCACACTGTAGCACTCCCTTCCCTCATCTACTGCTATAGTCTCTTTGGAAGGTTATTTCAGAACTCTTGTTATGAGAGTGCCAGTTGAACTGTCCTCACTTCCTTCATTTATACCAGGATTGAAGACCTTGTGGTCCGAGATCCTGTCCAGAGAGCAAGCAGGCTAAGGCTCTGTCTTTGTTGATGTATTTCATCAGAAAGGGCTCTACCCCCTCTCCTAGTTCATGGTGTGAAGTGTTCTTGGCCTCTCGGGAAAGTGGGGAGAATGGAAAGGACCCTATATGAGAATGCTAGGCTCTGTAAAACATTTCAGGTTTTTAAAAATAAGACTCATTTTGTATTGGACTTACAACAGTCCTATGAAATACAAAGAAAGCCGAGAATCAGTGACAGGAAAGGATCACCAGTAAGAACTACAACAGTCACCGCTTACCTCGTAGCATAGGGCACTGTCCGTGATCCTTAAGAAGAGTTAGTAGAAATGCCTTTGCCCATCTTGCCCCTGAACCCCTTGAAAGGTACACGACTGCTGTGTTGGTGTTTAGGGGGAGCATCTCACTTACCAGGGACTGACTTCTCCCTTGATTCCTCTGTAGTGATGGAGACTTCCCCGCTGATGAAAAATTCCCTGGGATTGCAACCTCCAAGCCAGACAGCTTTCCTATGGAATGACAGAGAACTTGTCAAGGTGAAACACCAGTCTGCGGGAGAAAGGGAAGAAGAGAATGATGGAAATCGTTTCTGGGAAACTATTTTTACATTATGTGTTGTTTGTTCCCGGTAAATAAACTGAAATCTTCTTAACAGTAAAACAAAATCGAAACCACTAAAGCCAATAATACAGGAGTATAACGTTCGAAAAAAATTTCTTTGGCTGCGCAGCATGTGGGATCTTAGCTCCCCAACCAGGGACTGAACCCACGCCTGCTGCATTGGAAGCGCAGAGTCTTCACCACGGGACCACCGGGGAAGTCCCAGGACTACCACTTTTAAAGGAGAAGGTACAAACCCCTCGGTTCTATGAACTGGAGATTTTTAGTAAGAAGTCAATATATTTGTTGTTAGGCACATTTTATGTTAGGCTGTCTCCCTGCACAGGATGCAGGCGCCTTGAGAATGGAAGTCATATCCCTCTATAGTGCGTCCCTCTTCTTTCTGCTTTGCAGTTTGCTGCTCCACTTGTTCAACCCCACCTAGTAATAACCTATACTTCCCTTGTTCCTGTTTTCCCATCTGGAAAACAGACAAAAGGCAACCAAACAACGCAAAGGTCTCAACAAATAAGGGATATCCAAAACCAGAGATGGCCAGAACTTCTGTACCCCTGATGAAATAGTCCTCATACAAAACCTGATAATCAAATTCCTTAATGCTAGGAATCACAGTGAAAAATAGTATCTGAACTGACTTCTGTCAGATGAGTGAGAACTAAGGTTAATTCAGTGTATCTGAAGCATAGAAAGTGAGGGCAAAAGTGGCACAAGATGGGGCTAGAGAAGCAGAGAGGATTCTAGACCACGCAGAGTCTTAAAGGCCAACAGTGTGTTTTCTATTCTCAAAACAATGTTTGTGAGCGATGTTTATGAGCAACGTTCCAACTTGCTTTGAAGGTTTCTTGTGTGAAGAGTGGATGGGAAGGAAACAAGACATATGGACACTAGTTAGGACCTAATCGCAACAGACAGGCAAGTTCAGTATTAGGAAGTTGAGGAAGAGCTGGCTGACAGATTCCAAAGAAATTCAGGAGATGAACTGAAGCGGGCTTAATGGGGTAGGAGATGGAGGA
>NW_026777785.1:0-102989 GCF_028023285.1 Balaenoptera ricei
GTTAGGGTTAGTGTTAGGGTTAGGGCTCGGTTTAGGGTACGGGTTAGGATTAGGGTACGTGTTAGGGTTAGGGTAGGGGTTAGGGTTAGGGTACGCGTTAGGGTTAGGGTAGTTATTAAACCTATCCCACTCTCTAGATACCCCTTAGCACGTAAAGGAATATTATTTGGGGGTCCAGCCATGGAGAAGAGTTTAGACACTAGGATAAAATAAGGAACACATACATTATAAAGAAATCACATTAGGATTCTCTTTTTAAGCTGTTCCTTAAAATACTAGTGCTTAGGAAATCTATTGGAGGCAGAAGCAGTCAAGGGTAGCCTAGGGTTAGGGTTAGGCTTAGGGTTAGGGTTAGGGTACGGCTTAGGGTAGGGGTTCGGGGAGGGGTTCGGGTACGGCGTAGGGTATGGGTTAGGGTTAGGGTTAGGGTTAGTGTTAGGGTTAGGGCTCGGTTTAGGGTACGGGTTAGGATTAGGGTACGTGTTAGGGTTAGGGTAGGGGTTAGGGTTAGGGTACGCATTAGGTTAGGGTAGTTAGTAAACCTATCCCACTCTCTAGATACCCCTTAGCACGTAAAGGAATATTATTTGGGGGTCCAGCCATGGAGAAGAGTTTAGACACTAGGATAAATAAGGAACACACCCATTATAAAGAAATCACATTAGGATTCTGTTTTTAAGCCGTTCCTTAAAACACTAGTGCTTAGGAAATCTATTGGAGGCAGAAGCAGTCAAGGGTAGCCTAGGGTTAAGGTTAGGCTTAGGGTTAGGCTTAGGGTACGGCTTAGGGTACGGGTTCGGGGAGGGGTTCGGGTACGGCGTAGGGTATGGGTTAGGGTTAGTCTTAGGGTTAGTCTTAGGGTTAGGGCTCGGTTCAGGGTACGGGTTAGGATTAGGGTACGTGTTAGGGTTAGGGTAGGGGTTAGGGTTAGGGTAGGGGTTAGGGTTAGGGTACGTGTTAGGGTTAGGGTAGTTATTAAACCTATCCCACTCTCTAGATACCCCTTAGCACGTAAAGGAATATTATTTGGGGGTCCAGCCATGGAGAAGAGTTTACACACTAGGATAAGATAAGGAACACACCCATTATAAAGAAATCACATTAGGATTCTCTTTTTAAGCTGTTCCTTCAAACACTAGTGCTTAGGAAATCTATTGGAGGCAGAAGCAGTCAAGGGTAGCCTAGGGTTAGGGTTAGGCTTAGGGTTAGGCTTAGGGTACGGCTTAGTCTACGGGTTCGGGGAGGGGTTCTGGTACGGCGTAGGGTATGGGTTAAGGTTAGGGTTTGAGTTAGGGTTAGGGCTCGGTTTAGTGTACGGGTTAGGATTAGGGTACGTGTTAGGGTTAGGGTAGGGGTTAGGGTTAGGGTACGCATTAGTGTTAGGGTAGTTATTAAACCTATCCCACTCTCTAGATACCCCTTAGCACGTAAAGGAATATTATTTGGGGGTCCAGCCATGGAGAAGAGTTTAGACACTAGGATAAGATAAGGAACACACCCATTATAAAGAAATCACATTAGGATTCTCTTTTTAAGCTGTTCCTTCAAACACTAGTGCTTAGGAAATCTATTGGAGGCAGAAGCAGTCAAGGGTAGCCTAGGGTTAGGGTTAGGCTTAGGGTTAGGGTTAGGGTACGGCTTAGGGTACGGGTTCGGGGAGGGGTTCGGGTACGGCGTAAGGTATGGGTTAGGGTTAGGGTTAGGGTTTGAGTTAGGTTTAGGGCTCGGTTTAGTGTACGGGTTAGGATTAGGGTACGTTTTAGGGTTAGGGTAGGGGTTAGGGTTAGGGTACGCGTTAGGGTTAGGGTAGTTATTAAACCTATCCCACTCTCTAGATACCCCTTAGCATGTAAAGGAATATTATTTGGGGGTCCAGCCATGGAGAAGAGTTTAGACACTAGGATAAGATAAGGAACACACCCATTATAAAGAAATCACATTAGGATTCTCTTTTTAAGCTGTTCCTTCAAACACTAGTGCTTAGGAAATCTATTGGAGGCAGAAGCAGTCAAGGGTAGCCTAGGGTTAGGGTTAGGCTTAGGGTTAGGCTTAGGGTACGGCTTAGGGTACGGGTTCGGGGAGGGGTTCGGGTACGGCGTAGGGTATGGGTTAGGGTTAGGGTTAGGGTTAGGGTTAGGGTTAGTGTTAGGGTTAGGGCTCGGTTTAGGGTACGGGTTAGGATTAGGGTACGGGTTAGGGTTAGGGTAGGGGTTAGGGTTAGGTTACGCGTTAGGTTTAGGGTAGTTATTAAACCTATCCCACTCTCTAGATACCCCTTAGCACGTAAAGGAATATTATTTGGGGGTCCAGCCATGGAGAAGAGTTTAGACACTAGGATAAGATAAGGAACACACCCATTATAAAGAAATCACATTAGGATTCTCTTTTTAAGCCGTTCCTTCAAACACTAGTAATTAGGAAATCTATTGGAGGCAGAAGCAGTCAAGGGTAGCCTAGGGTTAGGGTTAGGCTTAGGTTTAGGGTTAGGGTACGGCTTAGGGTAGGGGTTCGGGGAGGGGTTCGGGTACGGCGTAGGGTATGGGTTAGGGTTAGGGTTAGGGTTCGTGTTAGGGTTAGGGCTCGGTTTAGGGTACGGGTTAGGATTAGGGTAAGTGTTAGGGTTAGGGTAGGGGTTAGGGTTAGGGTACGCATTAGGGTTAGGGTAGTTATTAAACCTATCCCACTCTCTAGATACCCCTTAGCACGTAAAGGAATATTATTTGGGGGTCCAGCCATGGAGAAGAGTTTAGACACTAGGATAAGATAAGGAACACACCCATTATAAAGAAATCACATTAGGATTCTCTTTTTAAGCTGTTCCTTCAAACACTAGTGCTTAGGAAATCTATTGGAGGCAGAAGCAGTCAAGGGTAGCCTAGGGTTAGGGTTAGGCTTAGGGTTAGGCTTAGGGTACGGCTTAGGGTACGGGTTCGGGGAGGGGTTCGGGTACGGCGTAGGGTATGGGTTAGGTTTAGGGTTTGAGTTAGGGTTAGGGCTCGGTTTAGTGTACGGGTTAGGATTAGGGTACGTTTTAGGGTTAGGGTAGGTGTTAGGGTTAGGGTACGCGTTAGGGTTAGGGTAGTTATTAAACCTATCCCACTCTCTAGATACCCCTTAGCACGTAAAGGTATATTATTTGTGGGTCCAGCCATGGAGAAGAGTTTAGACACTAGGATAAGATAAGGAACACACCCATTATAAAGAAATCACATTAGGATTCTCTTTTTAAGCTGTTCCTTCAAACACTAGTGCTTAGGAAATCTATTGGAGGCAGAAGCAGTCAAGGGTAGCCTAGGGTTAGGGTTAGGCTTAGGGTTAGGCTTAGGGTACGGCTTAGGGTACGGGTTCGGGGAGGGGTTCGGGTACGGCGTAGGGTATGGGTTAGGGTTAGGGTTAGGGTTAGTGTTAGGGTTAGGGCTCGGTTCAGGGTACGGGTTAGGATTAGGGTACGTGTTAGGGTTAGGGTAGGGGTTAGGGTTAGGGTACGTGTTAGGGTTAGGGTAGTTATTAAACCTATCCCACTCTCTAGATACCCCTTAGCACGTAAAGGAATATTATTTGGGGGTCCAGCCATGGAGAAGAGTTTAGACACTAGGATAAGATAAGGAACACACCCATTATAAAGAAATCACATTAGGATTCTCTTTTTAAGCTGTTTCTTCAAACACTAGTGCTTAGGAAATCTATTGGAGGCAGAAGCAGTCAAGGGTAGCCTAGGGTTAGGGTTAGGCTTAGGGTTAGGCTTAGGGTACGGCTTAGGGTACGGGTTCGGGGAGGGGTTCGGGTACGGCGTAGGGTATGGGTTAGGGTTAGGGTTAGGGTTAGTGTTAGGGTTAGGGCTCGGTTCAGGGTACGGGTTAGGATTAGGGTACGTGTTAGGGTTAGGGTAGGGGTTAGGGTTAGGGTACGCGTTAGGGTTAGGGAAGTTATTAAACCTATCCCACTCTCTAGATACCCCTTAGCACGTAAAGGAATATTATTTGCGGGTCCAGCCATGGAGAAGAGTTTAGACACTAGGATAAAATAAGGAACACATACATTATAAACAAATCACATTAGGATTCTCTTTTTAAGTTGTTCCTTAAAACACTAGTGCTTAGGAAATCTATTGGAGGCAGAAGCAGTCAAGGGTAGCCTAGGGTTAGTGTTAGGCTTAGGGTTAGGGTTAGGGTACGGCTTAGGGTAGGGGTTCGGGGAGGGGTTCGGGTACGGCGTAGGGTATGGGTTACGGTTAGTGTTAGGGTTCGTGTTAGGGTTAGGGCTCGGTTTAGGGTACGGGTTAGGATTAGGGTACGTGTTAGGGTTAGGGTACGTGTTAGGGTTAGGGTAGTTATTAAACCTATCCCACTCTCTAGATACCCCTTAGCACGTAAAGGAATATTATTTGGGGGTCCAGCCATGGAGAAGAGTTTAGACACTAGGATAAGATAAGGAACACACCCATTATAAAGAAATCACATTAGGATTCTCTTTTTAAGCTGTTCCTTCAAACACTAGTGCTTAGGAAATCTATTGGAGGCAGAAGCAGTCAAGGGTAGCCTAGGGTTAGGGTTAGGCTTAGGGTTAGGCTTAGGGTACGGCTTAGTCTACGGGTTCGGGGAGGGGTTCGGGTACGGCGTAGGGTATGGGTTAGGGTTAGGGTTTGAGTTAGGGTTAGGGCTCGGTTTAGTGTACGGGTTAGGATTAGGGTACATGTTAGGGTTAGGGTAGGGGTTAGGGTTAGGGTACGCGTTAGGGTTAGGGTAGTTATTAAACCTATCCCACTCTCTAGATACCCCTTAGCACGTAAAGGAATATTATTTGGGGGTCCAGCCATGGAGAAGAGTTTAGACACTAGGATAAGATAAGGAACACACCCATTATAAAGAAATCACATTAGGATTCTCTTTTTAAGCTGTTCCTTCAAACACTAGTGCTTAGGAAATCTATTGGAGGCAGAAGCAGTCAAGGGTAGCCTAGGGTTAGGGTTAGGCTTAGGGTTAGGGTTAGGGTACGGCTTAGGGTACGGGTTCGGGGAGGGGTTCGGGTACGGCATAGGGTATGGGTTAGGGTTAGGGTTAGGGTTTGAGTTAGGGTTAGGGCTCGGTTTAGTGTACGGGTTAGGATTAGGGTACGTTTTAGGGTTAGGGTAGGGGTTAGGGTTAGGGTACGCGTTAGGGTTAGGGTAGTTATTAAACCTATCCCACTCTCTAGATACCCCTTAGCATGTAAAGGAATATTGTTTGGGGGTCCAGCCATGGAGAAGAGTTTAGACACTAGTATAAGATAAGGAACACACCCATTATAAAGAAATCACATTAGGATTCTCTTTTTAAGCTGTTCCTTCAAACACTAGTGCTTAGGAAATCTATTGGAGGCAGAAGCAGTCAAGGGTAGCCTAGGGTTAGGGTTAGGCTTAGGGTTAGGCTTAGGGTACGGCTTAGTCTACGGGTTCGGGGAGGGGTTCGGGTACGGCGTAGGGTATGGGTTAGGGTTAGGGTTTGAGTTAGGGTTAGGGCTCGGTTTAGTGTACGGGTTAGGATTAGGGTACATGTTAGGGTTAGGGTAGGGGTTAGGGTTAGGGTACGCGTTAGGGTTAGGGTAGTTATTAAACCTATCCCACTCTCTAGATACCCCTTAGCACGTAAAGGAATATTATTTGGGGGTCCAGCCATGGAGAAGAGTTTAGACACTAGGATAAGATAAGGAACACACCCATTATAAAGAAATCACATTAGGATTCTCTTTTTAAGCTGTTCCTTCAAACACTAGTGCTTAGGAAATCTATTGGAGGCAGAAGCAGTCAAGGGTAGCCTAGGGTTAGGCTTAGGGTTAGGGTTAGGGTTAGGGTACGGCTTAGGGTACGGGTTCGGGGAGGGGTTCGGGTACGGCGTAGGGTATGGGTTAGGGTTAGGGTTTGAGTTAGGGTTAGGGCTCGGTTTAGTGTACGGGTTAGGATTAGGGTACGTTTTAGGGTTAGGGTAGGGGTTAGGGTTAGGGTACGCGTTAGGGTTAGGGTAGTTATTAAACCTATCCCACTCTCTAGATACCCCTTAGCATGTAAAGGAATATTATTTGGGGGTCCAGCCATGGAGAAGAGTTTAGACACTAGGATAAGATAAGGAACACACCCATTATAAAGAAATCACATTAGGATTCTCTTTTTAAGCTGTTCCTTCAAACACTAGTGCTTAGGAAATCTATTGGAGGCAGAAGCAGTCAAGGGTAGCCTAGGGTTAGTGTTAGGCTTAGGGTTAGGCTTAGGGTACGGCTTAGGGTACGGGTTCGGGGAGGGGTTCGGGTACGGCGTAGGGTATGGGTTAGGGTTAGGGTTAGGGTTAGTGTTAGGGTTAGGGCTCGGTTTAGGGTACGGGTTAGGATTAGGGTACGGGTTAGGGTTAGGGTAGGGGTTAGGGTTAGGGTACGCGTTAGGTTTAGGGTAGTTATTAAACCTATCCCACTCTCTAGATACCCCTTAGCACGTAAAGGAATATTATTTGGGGGTCCAGCCATGGAGAAGAGTTTAGACACTAGGATAAGATAAGGAACACACCCATTATAAAGAAATCACATTAGGATTCTCTTTTTAAGCTGTTCCTTCAAACACTAGTGCTTAGGAAATCTATTGGAGGCAGAAGCAGTCAAGGGTAGCCTAGGGTTAGGGTTAGGCTTAGGGTTAGGGTTAGGGTACGGCTTAGGGTACGGTTTCGGGGAGGGGTTCGGGTACAGTGTAGGGTATGGGTTAGGGTTAGGGTTAGGGTTAGTGTTAGGGTTAGGGCTCAGTTTAGGGTACGGGTTAGGATTAGGGTACGTGTTAGGGTTAGGGTAGGAGTTAGGGTTAGGGTACGCGTTAGGGTTAGGGTAGTTATTAAACCTATCCCACTCTCTAGATACCCCTTAGCACGTAAAGGAATATTATTTGGGGGTCCAGCCATGGAGAAGAGTTTAGACACTAGGATAAGATAAGGAACACACCCATTATAAAGAAATCACATTAGGATTCTGTTTTTAAGCCGTTCCTTAAAACACTAGTGCTTAGGAAATCTATTGGAGGCAGAAGCAGTCAAGGGTAGCCTAGGGTTAGGGTTAGGCTTAGGGTTAGGCTTAGGGTACGGCTTAGGGTACGGGTTCGGGGAGGGGTTCGGGTACGGCGTAGGGTATGGGTTAGGGTTAGGGTTAGGGTTAGTGTTAGGGTTAGGGCTCGGTTCAGGGTACGGGTTAGGATTAGGGTACGTGTTAGGGTTAGGGTAGGGGTTAGGGTTAGGGTACGCGTTAGGGTTAGGGTAGTTATTAAACCTATCCCACTCTCTAGATACCCCTTAGCATGTAAAGGAATATTATTTGGGGGTCCAGCCATGGAGAAGAGTTTAGACACTAGGATAAGATAAGGAACACACCCATTATAAAGAAATCACATTAGGATTCTCTTTTTAAGCTGTTCCTTCAAACACTAGTGCTTAGGAAATCTATTGGAGGCAGAAGCAGTCAAGGGTAGCCTAGGGTTAGTGTTAGGCTTAGGGTTAGGCTTAGGGTACGGCTTAGGGTACGGGTTCGGGGAGGGGTTCGGGTACGGCGTAGGGTATGGGTTAGGGTTAGGGTTAGGGTTAGTGTTAGGGTTAGGGCTCGGTTTAGGGTACGGGTTAGGATTAGGGTACGGGTTAGGGTTAGGGTAGGGGTTAGGGTTAGGGTACGCGTTAGGTTTAGGGTAGTTATTAAACCTATCCCACTCTCTAGATACCCCTTAGCACGTAAAGGAATATTATTTGGGGGTCCAGCCATGGAGAAGAGTTTAGACACTAGGATAAGATAAGGAACACACCCATTATAAAGAAATCACATTAGGATTCTCTTTTTAAGCTGTTCCTTCAAACACTAGTGCTTAGGAAATCTATTGGAGGCAGAAGCAGTCAAGGGTAGCCTAGGGTTAGGGTTAGGCTTAGGGTTAGGGTTAGGGTACGGCTTAGGGTACGGTTTCGGGGAGGGGTTCGGGTACAGTGTAGGGTATGGGTTAGGGTTAGGGTTAGGGTTAGTGTTAGGGTTAGGGCTCAGTTTAGGGTACGGGTTAGGATTAGGGTACGTGTTAGGGTTAGGGTAGGAGTTAGGGTTAGGGTACGCGTTAGGGTTAGGGTAGTTATTAAACCTATCCCACTCTCTAGATACCCCTTAGCACGTAAAGGAATATTATTTGGGGGTCCAGCCATGGAGAAGAGTTTAGACACTAGGATAAGATAAGGAACACACCCATTATAAAGAAATCACATTAGGATTCTGTTTTTAAGCCGTTCCTTAAAACACTAGTGCTTAGGAAATCTATTGGAGGCAGAAGCAGTCAAGGGTAGCCTAGGGTTAGGGTTAGGCTTAGGGTTAGGCTTAGGGTACGGCTTAGGGTACGGGTTCGGGGAGGGGTTCGGGTACGGCGTAGGGTATGGGTTAGGGTTAGGGTTAGGGTTAGTGTTAGGGTTAGGGCTCGGTTCAGGGTACGGGTTAGGATTAGGGTACGTGTTAGGGTTAGGGTAGGGGTTAGGGTTAGGGTACGTGTTAGGGTTAGGGTAGTTATTAAACCTATCCCACTCTCTAGATATCCGTTAGCACGTAAAGGAATATTATTTGGGGGTCCAGCCATGGAGAAGAGTTTAGACACTAGGATAAGATAAGGAACACTCCCATTATAAAGAAATCACATTAGGATTCTCTTTTTAAGCTGTTCCTTCAAACACTAGTGCTTAGGAAATCTATTGGAGGCAGAACCAGTCAAGGGTAGCCTAGGGTTAGGGTTAGGCTTAGGGTTAGGGTTAGGGTACGGCTTAGGGTACGGGTTCGGGGAGGGGTTCGGGTACGGCGTAGGGTATGGGTTAGGGTTAGGGTTAGGGTTTGAGTTAGGGTTAGGGCTCGGTTTAGTGTACGGTTTAGGATTAGGGTACGTTTTAGGGTTAGGGTAGGGGTTAGGGTTAGGGTACGCGTTAGGGTTAGGGTAGTTATTAAACCTATCCCACTCTCTAGATACCCCTTAGCACGTAAAGGAATATTATTTGGGGGTGCAGCCATGGAGAAGAGTTTAGACACTAGGATAAGATAAGGAACACACCCATTATAAAGAAATCACATTAGGATTCTCTTTTTAAGCTGTTCCTTCAAACACTAGTGCTTAGGAAATCTATTGGAGGCAGAAGCAGTCAAGGGTAGCCTAGGGTTAGGGTTAGGCTTAGGGTTAGGCTTAGGGTACGGCTTAGGGTACGGGTTTGTGGAGGGGTTCGGGTACGGCGTAGGGTATGGGTTAGGGTTAGGGTTAGGGTTAGTGTTAGGGTTAGGGCTCGGTTTAGGGTACGGGTTAGGATTAGGGTACGTGTTAGGGTTAGGGTAGGGGTTAGGGTTAGGGTACGCGTTAGGGTTAGGGTAGTTATTAAACCTATCCCACTCTCTAGATACCCCTTAGCACGTAAAGGAATATTATTTGGGGGTCCAGCCATGGAGAAGAGTTTAGACACTAGGATAAAATAAGGAACACATACATTATAAAGAAATCACATTAGGATTCTCTTTTTAAGCTGTTCCTTAAAACGCTAGTGCTTAGGAAATCTATTGGAGGCAGAAGCAGTCAAGGGTAGCCTAGGGTTAGGGTTAGGCTTAGGGTTAGGGTTAGGGTACGGCTTAGGGTAGGGATTCGGGGAGGGGTTCGGGTACGGCGTAGGGTATGGGTTAGGGTTAGGGTTAGGGTTAGTGTTAGGGTTAGGGCTTGGTTTAGGGTACGGGTTAGGATTAGGGTACGTGTTAGGGTTAGGGTAGGGGTTAGGGTTAGGGTACGCGTTAGGGTTAGGGTAGTTATTAAACCTATCCCACTCTCTAGATACCCCTTAGCACGTAAAGGAATATTATTTGGGGGTCCAGCCATGGAGAAGAGTTTAGACACTAGGATAAAATAAGGAACACATACATTATAAAGAAATCACATTAGGATTCTCTTTTTAAGCTGTTCCTTAAAACACTAGTGCTTAGGAAATCTATTGGAGGCAGAAGCAGTCAAGGGTAGCCTAGGGTTAGGGTTAGGCTTAGGGTTAGGCTTAGGGTACGGCTTAGGGTACGGGTTCGGGGAGGGGTTCGGGTACGGCGTAGGGTATGGGTTAGGGTTAGGGTTAGGGTTAGTGTTAGGGTTAGGGCTCGGTTTAGGGTACGGGTTAGGATTAGGGTACGTGTTAGGGTTAGGGTAGGTGTTAGGGTTAGGGTACGCGTTAGGGTTAGGGTAGTTATTAAACTTATCCCACTCTCTAGATACCCCTTAGCACGTAAAGGAATATTATTTGGGGGTGCAGCCATGGAGAAGAGTTTAGACACTAGGATAAGATAAGGAACACACCCATTATAAAGAAATCACATTAGGATTCTCTTTTTAAGCTGTTCCTTCAAACACTAGTGCTTAGGAAATCTTTGGAGGCAGAAGCAGTCAAGGGTAGCCTAGGGTTAGGGTTAGGCTTAGGGTTAGGGTTAGGGTACGGCTTAGGGTAGGGGTTCGGGGAGGGGTTCGGGTACGGCGTAGGGTATGGGTTAGGGTTAGGGTTAGGGTTAGTGTTAGGGTTAGGGCTCGGTTTAGGGTACGGGTTAGGATTAGGGTACGTGTTAGGGTTAGGGTAGGGGTTAGGGTTAGGGTACGCGTTAGGGTTAGGGTAGTTATTAAACCTATCCCACTCTCTAGATACCCCTTAGCACGTAAAGGAATATTATTTGGGGGTCCAGCCATGGAGAAGAGTTTAGACACTAGGATAAAATAAGGAACACATACATTATAAAGAAATCACATTAGGATTCTCTTTTTAAGCTGTTCCTTAAAACACTAGTGCTTAGGAAATCTATTGGAGGCAGAAGCAGTCAAGGGTAGCCTAGGGTTAGGGTTAGGCTTAGGGTTAGGCTTAGGGTACTGCTTAGGGTACGGGTTCGGGGAGGGGTTCGGGTACGGCGTAGGGTATCGGTTAGGGTTAGGGTTAGGGTTAGTGTTAGGGTTAGGGCTCGGTTTAGGGTACGGGTTAGGATTAGGGTACGTGTTAGGGTTAGGGTAGGGGTTAGGGTTAGGGTACGCGTTAGGGTTAGGGTAGTTATTAAACCTATCCCACTCTCTAGATACCCCTTAGCACGTAAAGGAATATTATTTGGGGGTGCAGCCATGGAGAAGAGTTTAGACACTAGGATAAGATAAGGAACACACCCATTATAAAGAAATCACATTAGGATTCTCTTTTTAAGCTGTTCCTTACAACACTAGTGCTTAGGAAATCTATTGGAGGCAGAAGCAGTCAAGGGTAACCTAGGGTTAGGGTTAGGCTTAGGGTTAGGCTTAGGGTACGGCTTAGGGTACGGGTTTGGGGAGGGGTTCGGGTACGGCGTAGGGTATGGGTTAGGGTTAGGGTTAGGGTTAGTGTTAGGGTTAGGGCTCGGTTTAGGGTACGGGTTAGGATTAGGGTACGTGTTAGGGTTAGGGTAGGGGTTAGGGTTAGGGTACGCGTTAGGGTTAGGGTAGTTATTAAACCTATCCCACTCTCTAGATACCCCTTAGCACGTAAAGGAATATTATTTGGGGGTCCAGACATGGAGAAGAGTTTAGACACTAGGATAAAATAAGGAACACATACATTATAAAGAAATCACATTAGGATTCTCTTTTTAAGCTGTTCCTTAAAACACTAGTGCTTAGGAAATCTATTGGAGGCAGAAGCAGTCAAGGGTAGCCTAGGGTTAGGGTTAGGCTTAGGGTTAGGGTTAGGGTACGGCTTAGGGTAGGGGTTCGGGGAGGGGTTCGGGTACGGCGTAGGGTATGGGTTAGGGTGAGGGTTAGGGTTAGTGTTAGGGTTAGGGCTCGGTTTAGGGTACGGGTTAGGATTAGGGTACGTGTTAGGGTTAGGGTAGGGGTTAGGGTTAGGGTACGCGTTAGGGTTAGGGTAGTTATTAAACCTATCCCACTCTCTAGATACCCCTTAGCACGTAAAGGAATATTATTTGCGGGTCCAGCCATGGAGAAGAGTTTAGACACTAGGATAAAATAAGGAACACATACATTATAAAGAAATCACATTAGGATTCTCTTTTTAAGCTGTTCCTTGAAACACTAGTGCTTAGGAAATCTATTGGAGGCAGAAGCAGTCAAGGGTAGCCTAGGGTTAGGGTTAGGCTTAGGGTTAGGGTTAGGGTACGGCTTAGGGTAGGGGTTCGGGTACGGCGTAGGGTATGGGTTAGGGTTAGGGTTAGGGTTAGTGTTAGGGTTAGGGCTCGGTTTAGGGTACGGGTTAGGATTAGGGTACGTGTTAGGGTTAGGGTAGGGGTTAGGGTTAGGGTACGCGTTAGGGTTAGGGTAGTTATTAAACCTATCCCACTCTCTAGATACCCCTTAGCACGTAAAGGAATATTATTTGGGGGTCCAGCCATGGAGAAGAGTTTAGACACTAGGATAAGATAAGGAACACACCCATTATAAAGAAATCACATTAGGATTCTCTTTTTAAGCTGTTCCTTCAAACACTAGTGCTTAGGAAATCTATTGGAGGCAGAAGCAGTCAAGGGTAGCCTAGGGTTAGGGTTAGGCTTAGGGTTAGGCTTAGGGTACGGCTTAGGGTTCGGGTACGGCGTAGGGTATGGGTTAGGGTTAGGGTTAGGGTTAGTGTTAGGGTTAGGGCTCGGTTTAGGGTACGGGTTAGGATTAGGGTACGTGTTAGGGTTAGGGTAGGTGTTAGGGTTAGGGTACGCGTTAGGGTTAGGGTAGTTATTAAACCTATCCCACTCTCTAGATACCCCTTAGCACGTAAAGGAATATTATTTGGGGGTCCAGCCATGGAGAAGAGTTTAGACACTAGGATAAGATAAGGAACACATACATTATAAAGAAATCACATTAGGATTCTCTTTTTAAGCTGTTCCTTCAAACACTAGTGCTTAGGAAATCTATTGGAGGCAGAAGCAGTCAAGGGTAGCCTAGGGTTAGGGTTAGGCTTAGGGTTAGGCTTAGGGTATGGCTTAGGGTAAGGGTTCGGGGAGGGGTTCGGGTACGGCGTAGGGTATGGGTTAGGGTTAGGGTTAGGGTTAGTGTTAGGGTTAGGGCTCGGTTTAGGGTACGGGTTAGGATTAGGGTACGTGTTAGGGTTAGGGTAGGGGTTAGGGTTAGGGTACGCGTTAGGGTTAGGGTAGTTATTAAACCTATCCCACTCTCTAGATACCCCTTAGCACGTAAAGGAATATTATTTGGGGGTGCAGCCATGGAGAAGAGTTTAGACACTAGGATAAGATAAGGAACACACCCATTATAAAGAAATCACATTAGGATTCTCTTTTTAAGCTGTTCCTTACAACACTAGTGCTTAGGAAATCTATTGGAGGCAGAAGCAGTCAAGGGTAGCCTAGGGTTAGGGTTAGGCTTAGGGTTAGGCTTAGGGTACGGCTTAGGGTACGGGTTTGGGGAGGGGTTCGGGTACGGCGTAGGGTATGGGTTAGGGTTAGGGTTAGGGTTAGTGTTAGGGTTAGGGCTCGGTTTAGGGTACGGGTTAGGATTAGGGTACGTGTTAGGGTTAGGGTAGGTGTTAGGGTTAGGGTACGCGTTAGGGTTAGGGTAGTTATTAAACCTATCCCACTCTCTAGATACCCCTTAGCACGTAAAGGAATATTATTTGCGGGTCCAGCCATGGAGAAGAGTTTAGACACTAGGATAAAATAAGGAACACACCCATTATAAAGAAATCACATTAGGATTCTCTTTTTAAGCTGTTCCTTCAAACACTAGTGCTTAGGAAATCTATTGGAGGCAGAAGCAGTCAAGGGTAGCCTAGGGTTAGGGTTAGGCTTAGGGTTAGGCTTAGGGTACGGCTTAGGGTTCGGGTACGGCGTAGGGTATGGGTTAGGGTTAGGGTTAGGGTTAGTGTTAGGGTTAGGGCTCGGTTTAGGGTACGGGTTAGGATTAGGGTACATGTTAGGGTTAGGGTAGGTGTTAGGGTTAGGGTACGCGTTAGGGTTAGGGTAGTTATTAAACCTATCCCACTCTCTAGATACCCCTTAGCACGTAAAGGAATATTATTTGGGGGTCCAGCCATGGAGAAGAGTTTAGACACTAGGATAAAATAAGGAACACATACATTATAAAGAAATCACATTAGGATTCTCTTTTTAAGCTGTTCCTTGAAACACTAGTGCTTAGGAAATCTATTGGAGGCAGAAGCAGTCAAGGGTAGCCTAGGGTTAGGGTTAGGCTTAGGGTTAGGGTTAGGGTACGGCTTAGGGTAGGGGTTCGGGGAGGGGTTCGGGTACGGCGTAGGGTATGGGTTAGGGTTAGGGTTAGGGTTAGTGTTAGGGTTAGGGCTCGGTTTAGGGTACGGGTTAGGATTAGGGTACGTGTTAGGGTTAGGGTAGGGGTTAGGGTTAGGGTACGCGTTAGGGTTAGGGTAGTTATTAAACCTATCCCACTCTCTAGATACCCCTTAGCACGTAAAGGAATATTATTTGGGGGTCCAGCCATGGAGAAGAGTTTAGACACTAGGATAAGATAAGGAACACACCCATTATAAAGAAATCACATTAGGATTCTCTTTTTAAGCTGTTCCTTCAAACACTAGTGCTTAGGAAATCTATTGGAGGCAGAAGCAGTCAAGGGTAGCCTAGGGTTAGGGTTAGGCTTAGGGTTAGGCTTAGGGTACGGCTTAGGGTTCGGGTACGGCGTAGGGTATGGGTTAGGGTTAGGGTTAGGGTTAGTGTTAGGGTTAGGGCTCGGTTTAGGGTACGGGTTAGGATTAGGGTACGTGTTAGGGTTAGGGTAGGGGTTAGGGTTAGGGTACGCGTTAGGGTTAGGGTAGTTATTAAACCTATCCCACTCTCTAGATACCCCTTAGCACGTAAAGGAATATTATTTGGGGGTGCAGCCATGGAGAAGAGTTTAGACACTAGGATAAAATAAGGAACACATACATTATAAAGAAATCACATTAGGATTCTCTTTTTAAGCTGTTCCTTACAACACTAGTGCTTAGGAAATCTATTGGAGGCAGAAGCAGTCAAGGGTAGCCTAGGGTTAGGGTTAGGCTTAGGGTTAGGCTTAGGGTACGGCTTAGGGTACGGGTTTGGGGAGGGGTTCGGGTACGGCGTAGGGTATGGGTTAGGGTTAGGGTTAGGGTTAGTGTTAGGGTTAGGGCTCGGTTTAGGGTACGGGTTAGGATTAGGGTACGTGTTAGGGTTAGGGTAGGGGTTAGGGTTAGGGTACGCGTTAGGGTTAGGGTAGTTATTAAACCTATCCCACTCTCTAGATACCCCTTAGCACGTAAAGGAATATTATTTGGGGGTCCAGCCATGGAGAAGAGTTTAGACACTAGGATAAAATAAGGAACACATACATTATAAAGAAATCACATTAGGATTCTCTTTTTAAGCTGTTCCTTAAAACACTAGTGCTTAGGAAATCTATTGGAGGCAGAAGCAGTCAAGGGTAGCCTAGGGTTAGGGTTAGGCTTAGGGTTAGGGTTAGGGTACGGCTTAGGGTAGGGGTTCGGGGAGGGGTTCGGGTACGGCGTAGGGTATGGGTTAGGGTTAGGGTTAGGGTTAGTGTTCGGGTTAGCGCTCGGTTTAGGGTACGGGTTAGGATTAGGGTACGTGTTAGGGTTAGGGTAGGGGTTAGGGTTAGGGTACGCGTTAGGGTTAGGGTAGTTATTAAACCTATCCCACTCTCTAGATACCCCTTAGCACGTAAAGGAATATTATTTGGGGGTCCAGCCATGGAGAAGAGTTTAGACACTAGGATAAGATAAGGAACACACCCATTATAAAGAAATCACATTAGGATTCTCTTTTTAAGCTGTTCCTTCAAACACTAGTGCTTAGGAAATCTATTGGAGGCAGAAGCAGTCAAGGGTAGCCTAGGGTTAGGGTTAGGCTTAGGGTTAGGCTTAGGGTACGGCTTAGGGTTCGGGTACGGCGTAGGGTATGGGTTAGGGTTAGGGTTAGGGTTAGTGTTAGGGTTAGGGCTCGGTTTAGGGTACGGGTTAGGATTAGGGTACGTGTTAGGGTTAGGGTAGGTGTTAGGGTTAGGGTACGCGTTAGGGTTAGGGTAGTTATTAAACCTATCCCACTCTCTAGATACCCCTTAGCACGTAAAGGAATATTATTTGGGGGTCCAGCCATGGAGAAGAGTTTAGACACTAGGATAAGATAAGGAACACATACATTATAAAGAAATCACATTAGGATTCTCTTTTTAAGCTGTTCCTTCAAACACTAGTGCTTAGGAAATCTATTGGAGGCAGAAGCAGTCAAGGGTAGCCTAGGGTTAGGGTTAGGCTTAGGGTTAGGGTTAGGGTACGGCTTAGGGTAGGGGTTCGGGGAGGGGTTCGGGTACGGCGTAGGGTATGGGTTAGGGTTAGGGTTAGGGTTAGTGTTAGGGTTAGGGCTCGGTTTAGGGTACGGGTTAGGATTAGGGTACGTGTTAGGGTTAGGGTAGGGGTTAGGGTTAGGGTACGCGTTAGGGTTAGGGTAGTTATTAAACCTATCCCACTCTCTAGATACCCCTTAGCACGTAAAGGAATATTATTTGGGGGTGCAGCCATGGAGAAGAGTTTAGACACTAGGATAAGATAAGGAACACACCCATTATAAAGAAATCACATTAGGATTCTCTTTTTAAGCTGTTCCTTACAACACTAGTGCTTAGGAAATCTATTGGAGGCAGAAGCAGTCAAGGGTAGCCTAGGGTTAGGGTTAGGCTTAGGGTTAGGCTTAGGGTACGGCTTAGGGTACGGGTTTGGGGAGGGGTTCGGGTACGGCGTAGGGTATGGGTTAGGGTTAGGGTTAGGGTTAGTGTTAGGGTTAGGGCTCGGTTTAGGGTACGGGTTAGGATTAGGGTACGTGTTAGGGTTAGGGTAGGTGTTAGGGTTAGGGTACGCGTTAGGGTTAGGGTAGTTATTAAACCTATCCCACTCTCTAGATACCCCTTAGCACGTAAAGGAATATTATTTGCGGGTCCAGCCATGGAGAAGAGTTTAGACACTAGGATAAAATAAGGAACACATACATTATAAAGAAATCACATTAGGATTCTCTTTTTAAGCTGTTCCTTCAAACACTAGTGCTTAGGAAATCTATTGGAGGCAGAAGCAGTCAAGGGTAGCCTAGGGTTAGGGTTAGGCTTAGGGTTAGGCTTAGGGTACGGCTTAGGGTTCGGGTACGGCGTAGGGTATGGGTTAGGGTTAGGGTTAGTGTTAGGGTTAGGGCTCGGTTTAGGGTACGGGTTAGGATTAGGGTACGTGTTAGGGTTAGGGTAGGTGTTAGGGTTAGGGTACGCGTTAGGGTTAGGGTAGTTATTAAACCTATCCCACTCTCTAGATACCCCTTAGCACGTAAAGGAATATTATTTGGGGGTCCAGCCATGGAGAAGAGTTTAGACACTAGGATAAAATAAGGAACACATACATTATAAAGAAATCACATTAGGATTCTCTTTTTAAGCTGTTCCTTAAAACACTAGTGCTTAGGAAATCTATTGGAGGCAGAAGCAGTCAAGGGTAGCCTAGGGTTAGGGTTAGGCTTAGGGTTAGGGTTAGGGTACGGCTTAGGGTAGGGGTTCGGGGAGGGGTTCGGGTACGGCGTAGGGTATGGGTTAGGGTTAGGGTTAGTGTTAGGGTTAGGGCTCGGTTTAGGGTACGGGTTAGGATTAGGGTACGTGTTAGGGTTAGGGTAGGGGTTAGGGTTAGGGTACGCGTTAGGGTTAGGGTAGTTATTAAACCTATCCCACTCTCTAGATACCCCTTAGCACGTAAAGGAATATTATTTGGGGGTGCAGCCATGGAGAAGAGTTTAGACACTAGGATAAGATAAGGAACACACCCATTATAAAGAAATCACATTAGGATTCTCTTTTTAAGCTGTTCCTTACAACACTAGTGCTTAGGAAATCTATTGGAGGCAGAAGCAGTCAAGGGTAGCTTAGGGTTAGGGTTAGGCTTAGGGTTAGGCTTAGGGTACGGCTTAGGGTACGGGTTTGGGGAGGGGTTCGGGTACGGCGTAGGGTATGGGTTAGGGTTAGGGTTAGGGTTAGTGTTAGGGTTAGGGCTCGGTTTAGGGTACGGGTTAGGATTAGGGTACGTGTTAGGGTTAGGGTAGGGGTTAGGGTTAGGGTACGCGTTAGGGTTAGGGTAGTTATTAAACCTATCCCACTCTCTAGATACCCCTTAGCACGTAAAGGAATATTATTTGGGGGTCCAGCCATGGAGAAGAGTTTAGACACTAGGATAAAATAAGGAACACATACATTATAAAGAAATCACATTAGGATTCTCTTTTTAAGCTGTTCCTTGAAACACTA
Organism: Balaenoptera ricei; assembly: GCF_028023285.1. Lineage (NCBI taxonomy): Eukaryota > Metazoa > Chordata > Mammalia > Artiodactyla > Balaenopteridae > Balaenoptera > Balaenoptera ricei. Next base: position 18,290 of record NW_026777785.1, read on the forward strand.
GTGCTTAGGAAATCTATTGGAGGCAGAAGCAGTCAAGGGTAGCCTAGGGTTAGGGTTAGGCTTAGGGTTAGGCTTAGGGTACGGCTTAGGGTTCGGGTACGGCGTAGGGTATGGGTTAGGGTTAGGGTTAGGGTTAGTGTTAGGGTTAGGGCTCGGTTTAGGGTACGGGTTAGGATTAGGGTACATCTTAGGGTTAGGGTAGGTGTTAGGGTTAGGGTACGCGTTAGGGTTAGGGTAGTTATTAAACCTATCCCACTCTCTAGATACCCCTTAGCACGTAAAGGAATATTATTTGGGGGTCCAGCCATGGAGAAGAGTTTAGACACTAGGATAAAATAAGGAACACATACATTATAAAGAAATCACATTAGGATTCTCTTTTTAAGCTGTTCCTTGAAACACTAGTGCTTAGGAAATCTATTGGAGGCAGAAGCAGTCAAGGGTAGCCTAGGGTTAGGGTTAGGCTTAGGGTTAGGGTTAGGGTACGGCTTAGGGTAGGGGTTCGGGGAGGGGTTCGGGTACGGCGTAGGGTATGGGTTAGGGTTAGGGTTAGGGTTAGTGTTAGGGTTAGGGCTCGGTTTAGGGTACGGGTTAGGATTAGGGTACGTGTTAGGGTTAGGGTAGGGGTTAGGGTTAGGGTACGCGTTAGGGTTAGGGTAGTTATTAAACCTATCCCACTCTCTAGATACCCCTTAGCACGTAAAGGAATATTATTTGGGGGTCCAGCCATGGAGAAGAGTTTAGACACTAGGATAAGATAAGGAACACACCCATTATAAAGAAATCACATTAGGATTCTCTTTTTAAGCTGTTCCTTCAAACACTAGTGCTTAGGAAATCTATTGGAGGCAGAAGCAGTCAAGGGTAGCCTAGGGTTAGGGTTAGGCTTAGGGTTAGGCTTAGGGTACGGCTTAGGGTTCGGGTACGGCGTAGGGTATGGGTTAGGGTTAGGGTTAGGGTTAGTGTTAGGGTTAGGGCTCGGTTTAGGGTACGGGTTAGGATTAGGGTACGTGTTAGGGTTAGGGTAGGTGTTAGGGTTAGGGTACGCGTTAGGGTTAGGGTAGTTATTAAACTTATCCCACTCTCTAGATACCCCTTAGCACGTAAAGGAATATTATTTGGGGGTGCAGCCATGGAGAAGAGTTTAGACACTAGGATAAGATAAGGAACACACCCATTATAAAGAAATCACATTAGGATTCTCTTTTTAAGCTGTTCCTTCAAACACTAGTGCTTAGGAAATCTTTGGAGGCAGAAGCAGTCAAGGGTAGCCTAGGGTTAGGGTTAGGCTTAGGGTTAGGGTTAGGGTACGGCTTAGGGTAGGGGTTCGGGGAGGGGTTCGGGTACGGCGTAGGGTATGGGTTAGGGTTAGGGTTAGGGTTAGTGTTAGGGTTAGGGCTCGGTTTAGGGTACGGGTTAGGATTAGGGTACGTGTTAGGGTTAGGGTAGGGGTTAGGGTTAGGGTACGCGTTAGGGTTAGGGTAGTTATTAAACCTATCCCACTCTCTAGATACCCCTTAGCACGTAAAGGAATATTATTTGGGGGTCCAGCCATGGAGAAGAGTTTAGACACTAGGATAAAATAAGGAACACATACATTATAAAGAAATCACATTAGGATTCTCTTTTTAAGCTGTTCCTTAAAACACTAGTGCTTAGGAAATCTATTGGAGGCAGAAGCAGTCAAGGGTAGCCTAGGGTTAGGGTTAGGCTTAGGGTTAGGCTTAGGGTACTGCTTAGGGTACGGGTTCGGGGAGGGGTTCGGGTACGGCGTAGGGTATCGGTTAGGGTTAGGGTTAGGGTTAGTGTTAGGGTTAGGGCTCGGTTTAGGGTACGGGTTAGGATTAGGGTACGTGTTAGGGTTAGGGTAGGGGTTAGGGTTAGGGTACGCGTTAGGGTTAGGGTAGTTATTAAACCTATCCCACTCTCTAGATACCCCTTAGCACGTAAAGGAATATTATTTGGGGGTGCAGCCATGGAGAAGAGTTTAGACACTAGGATAAGATAAGGAACACACCCATTATAAAGAAATCACATTAGGATTCTCTTTTTAAGCTGTTCCTTACAACACTAGTGCTTAGGAAATCTATTGGAGGCAGAAGCAGTCAAGGGTAACCTAGGGTTAGGGTTAGGCTTAGGGTTAGGCTTAGGGTACGGCTTAGGGTACGGGTTTGGGGAGGGGTTCGGGTACGGCGTAGGGTATGGGTTAGGGTTAGGGTTAGGGTTAGTGTTAGGGTTAGGGCTCGGTTTAGGGTACGGGTTAGGATTAGGGTACGTGTTAGGGTTAGGGTAGGGGTTAGGGTTAGGGTACGCGTTAGGGTTAGGGTAGTTATTAAACCTATCCCACTCTCTAGATACCCCTTAGCACGTAAAGGAATATTATTTGGGGGTCCAGACATGGAGAAGAGTTTAGACACTAGGATAAAATAAGGAACACATACATTATAAAGAAATCACATTAGGATTCTCTTTTTAAGCTGTTCCTTAAAACACTAGTGCTTAGGAAATCTATTGGAGGCAGAAGCAGTCAAGGGTAGCCTAGGGTTAGGGTTAGGCTTAGGGTTAGGGTTAGGGTACGGCTTAGGGTAGGGGTTCGGGGAGGGGTTCGGGTACGGCGTAGGGTATGGGTTAGGGTGAGGGTTAGGGTTAGTGTTAGGGTTAGGGCTCGGTTTAGGGTACGGGTTAGGATTAGGGTACGTGTTAGGGTTAGGGTAGGGGTTAGGGTTAGGGTACGCGTTAGGGTTAGGGTAGTTATTAAACCTATCCCACTCTCTAGATACCCCTTAGCACGTAAAGGAATATTATTTGCGGGTCCAGCCATGGAGAAGAGTTTAGACACTAGGATAAAATAAGGAACACATACATTATAAAGAAATCACATTAGGATTCTCTTTTTAAGCTGTTCCTTGAAACACTAGTGCTTAGGAAATCTATTGGAGGCAGAAGCAGTCAAGGGTAGCCTAGGGTTAGGGTTAGGCTTAGGGTTAGGGTTAGGGTACGGCTTAGGGTAGGGGTTCGGGTACGGCGTAGGGTATGGGTTAGGGTTAGGGTTAGGGTTAGTGTTAGGGTTAGGGCTCGGTTTAGGGTACGGGTTAGGATTAGGGTACGTGTTAGGGTTAGGGTAGGGGTTAGGGTTAGGGTACGCGTTAGGGTTAGGGTAGTTATTAAACCTATCCCACTCTCTAGATACCCCTTAGCACGTAAAGGAATATTATTTGGGGGTCCAGCCATGGAGAAGAGTTTAGACACTAGGATAAGATAAGGAACACACCCATTATAAAGAAATCACATTAGGATTCTCTTTTTAAGCTGTTCCTTCAAACACTAGTGCTTAGGAAATCTATTGGAGGCAGAAGCAGTCAAGGGTAGCCTAGGGTTAGGGTTAGGCTTAGGGTTAGGCTTAGGGTACGGCTTAGGGTTCGGGTACGGCGTAGGGTATGGGTTAGGGTTAGGGTTAGGGTTAGTGTTAGGGTTAGGGCTCGGTTTAGGGTACGGGTTAGGATTAGGGTACGTGTTAGGGTTAGGGTAGGTGTTAGGGTTAGGGTACGCGTTAGGGTTAGGGTAGTTATTAAACCTATCCCACTCTCTAGATACCCCTTAGCACGTAAAGGAATATTATTTGGGGGTCCAGCCATGGAGAAGAGTTTAGACACTAGGATAAGATAAGGAACACATACATTATAAAGAAATCACATTAGGATTCTCTTTTTAAGCTGTTCCTTCAAACACTAGTGCTTAGGAAATCTATTGGAGGCAGAAGCAGTCAAGGGTAGCCTAGGGTTAGGGTTAGGCTTAGGGTTAGGCTTAGGGTATGGCTTAGGGTAAGGGTTCGGGGAGGGGTTCGGGTACGGCGTAGGGTATGGGTTAGGGTTAGGGTTAGGGTTAGTGTTAGGGTTAGGGCTCGGTTTAGGGTACGGGTTAGGATTAGGGTACGTGTTAGGGTTAGGGTAGGGGTTAGGGTTAGGGTACGCGTTAGGGTTAGGGTAGTTATTAAACCTATCCCACTCTCTAGATACCCCTTAGCACGTAAAGGAATATTATTTGGGGGTGCAGCCATGGAGAAGAGTTTAGACACTAGGATAAGATAAGGAACACACCCATTATAAAGAAATCACATTAGGATTCTCTTTTTAAGCTGTTCCTTACAACACTAGTGCTTAGGAAATCTATTGGAGGCAGAAGCAGTCAAGGGTAGCCTAGGGTTAGGGTTAGGCTTAGGGTTAGGCTTAGGGTACGGCTTAGGGTACGGGTTTGGGGAGGGGTTCGGGTACGGCGTAGGGTATGGGTTAGGGTTAGGGTTAGGGTTAGTGTTAGGGTTAGGGCTCGGTTTAGGGTACGGGTTAGGATTAGGGTACGTGTTAGGGTTAGGGTAGGTGTTAGGGTTAGGGTACGCGTTAGGGTTAGGGTAGTTATTAAACCTATCCCACTCTCTAGATACCCCTTAGCACGTAAAGGAATATTATTTGCGGGTCCAGCCATGGAGAAGAGTTTAGACACTAGGATAAAATAAGGAACACACCCATTATAAAGAAATCACATTAGGATTCTCTTTTTAAGCTGTTCCTTCAAACACTAGTGCTTAGGAAATCTATTGGAGGCAGAAGCAGTCAAGGGTAGCCTAGGGTTAGGGTTAGGCTTAGGGTTAGGCTTAGGGTACGGCTTAGGGTTCGGGTACGGCGTAGGGTATGGGTTAGGGTTAGGGTTAGGGTTAGTGTTAGGGTTAGGGCTCGGTTTAGGGTACGGGTTAGGATTAGGGTACATGTTAGGGTTAGGGTAGGTGTTAGGGTTAGGGTACGCGTTAGGGTTAGGGTAGTTATTAAACCTATCCCACTCTCTAGATACCCCTTAGCACGTAAAGGAATATTATTTGGGGGTCCAGCCATGGAGAAGAGTTTAGACACTAGGATAAAATAAGGAACACATACATTATAAAGAAATCACATTAGGATTCTCTTTTTAAGCTGTTCCTTGAAACACTAGTGCTTAGGAAATCTATTGGAGGCAGAAGCAGTCAAGGGTAGCCTAGGGTTAGGGTTAGGCTTAGGGTTAGGGTTAGGGTACGGCTTAGGGTAGGGGTTCGGGGAGGGGTTCGGGTACGGCGTAGGGTATGGGTTAGGGTTAGGGTTAGGGTTAGTGTTAGGGTTAGGGCTCGGTTTAGGGTACGGGTTAGGATTAGGGTACGTGTTAGGGTTAGGGTAGGGGTTAGGGTTAGGGTACGCGTTAGGGTTAGGGTAGTTATTAAACCTATCCCACTCTCTAGATACCCCTTAGCACGTAAAGGAATATTATTTGGGGGTCCAGCCATGGAGAAGAGTTTAGACACTAGGATAAGATAAGGAACACACCCATTATAAAGAAATCACATTAGGATTCTCTTTTTAAGCTGTTCCTTCAAACACTAGTGCTTAGGAAATCTATTGGAGGCAGAAGCAGTCAAGGGTAGCCTAGGGTTAGGGTTAGGCTTAGGGTTAGGCTTAGGGTACGGCTTAGGGTTCGGGTACGGCGTAGGGTATGGGTTAGGGTTAGGGTTAGGGTTAGTGTTAGGGTTAGGGCTCGGTTTAGGGTACGGGTTAGGATTAGGGTACGTGTTAGGGTTAGGGTAGGGGTTAGGGTTAGGGTACGCGTTAGGGTTAGGGTAGTTATTAAACCTATCCCACTCTCTAGATACCCCTTAGCACGTAAAGGAATATTATTTGGGGGTGCAGCCATGGAGAAGAGTTTAGACACTAGGATAAAATAAGGAACACATACATTATAAAGAAATCACATTAGGATTCTCTTTTTAAGCTGTTCCTTACAACACTAGTGCTTAGGAAATCTATTGGAGGCAGAAGCAGTCAAGGGTAGCCTAGGGTTAGGGTTAGGCTTAGGGTTAGGCTTAGGGTACGGCTTAGGGTACGGGTTTGGGGAGGGGTTCGGGTACGGCGTAGGGTATGGGTTAGGGTTAGGGTTAGGGTTAGTGTTAGGGTTAGGGCTCGGTTTAGGGTACGGGTTAGGATTAGGGTACGTGTTAGGGTTAGGGTAGGGGTTAGGGTTAGGGTACGCGTTAGGGTTAGGGTAGTTATTAAACCTATCCCACTCTCTAGATACCCCTTAGCACGTAAAGGAATATTATTTGGGGGTCCAGCCATGGAGAAGAGTTTAGACACTAGGATAAAATAAGGAACACATACATTATAAAGAAATCACATTAGGATTCTCTTTTTAAGCTGTTCCTTAAAACACTAGTGCTTAGGAAATCTATTGGAGGCAGAAGCAGTCAAGGGTAGCCTAGGGTTAGGGTTAGGCTTAGGGTTAGGGTTAGGGTACGGCTTAGGGTAGGGGTTCGGGGAGGGGTTCGGGTACGGCGTAGGGTATGGGTTAGGGTTAGGGTTAGGGTTAGTGTTCGGGTTAGCGCTCGGTTTAGGGTACGGGTTAGGATTAGGGTACGTGTTAGGGTTAGGGTAGGGGTTAGGGTTAGGGTACGCGTTAGGGTTAGGGTAGTTATTAAACCTATCCCACTCTCTAGATACCCCTTAGCACGTAAAGGAATATTATTTGGGGGTCCAGCCATGGAGAAGAGTTTAGACACTAGGATAAGATAAGGAACACACCCATTATAAAGAAATCACATTAGGATTCTCTTTTTAAGCTGTTCCTTCAAACACTAGTGCTTAGGAAATCTATTGGAGGCAGAAGCAGTCAAGGGTAGCCTAGGGTTAGGGTTAGGCTTAGGGTTAGGCTTAGGGTACGGCTTAGGGTTCGGGTACGGCGTAGGGTATGGGTTAGGGTTAGGGTTAGGGTTAGTGTTAGGGTTAGGGCTCGGTTTAGGGTACGGGTTAGGATTAGGGTACGTGTTAGGGTTAGGGTAGGTGTTAGGGTTAGGGTACGCGTTAGGGTTAGGGTAGTTATTAAACCTATCCCACTCTCTAGATACCCCTTAGCACGTAAAGGAATATTATTTGGGGGTCCAGCCATGGAGAAGAGTTTAGACACTAGGATAAGATAAGGAACACATACATTATAAAGAAATCACATTAGGATTCTCTTTTTAAGCTGTTCCTTCAAACACTAGTGCTTAGGAAATCTATTGGAGGCAGAAGCAGTCAAGGGTAGCCTAGGGTTAGGGTTAGGCTTAGGGTTAGGGTTAGGGTACGGCTTAGGGTAGGGGTTCGGGGAGGGGTTCGGGTACGGCGTAGGGTATGGGTTAGGGTTAGGGTTAGGGTTAGTGTTAGGGTTAGGGCTCGGTTTAGGGTACGGGTTAGGATTAGGGTACGTGTTAGGGTTAGGGTAGGGGTTAGGGTTAGGGTACGCGTTAGGGTTAGGGTAGTTATTAAACCTATCCCACTCTCTAGATACCCCTTAGCACGTAAAGGAATATTATTTGGGGGTGCAGCCATGGAGAAGAGTTTAGACACTAGGATAAGATAAGGAACACACCCATTATAAAGAAATCACATTAGGATTCTCTTTTTAAGCTGTTCCTTACAACACTAGTGCTTAGGAAATCTATTGGAGGCAGAAGCAGTCAAGGGTAGCCTAGGGTTAGGGTTAGGCTTAGGGTTAGGCTTAGGGTACGGCTTAGGGTACGGGTTTGGGGAGGGGTTCGGGTACGGCGTAGGGTATGGGTTAGGGTTAGGGTTAGGGTTAGTGTTAGGGTTAGGGCTCGGTTTAGGGTACGGGTTAGGATTAGGGTACGTGTTAGGGTTAGGGTAGGTGTTAGGGTTAGGGTACGCGTTAGGGTTAGGGTAGTTATTAAACCTATCCCACTCTCTAGATACCCCTTAGCACGTAAAGGAATATTATTTGCGGGTCCAGCCATGGAGAAGAGTTTAGACACTAGGATAAAATAAGGAACACATACATTATAAAGAAATCACATTAGGATTCTCTTTTTAAGCTGTTCCTTCAAACACTAGTGCTTAGGAAATCTATTGGAGGCAGAAGCAGTCAAGGGTAGCCTAGGGTTAGGGTTAGGCTTAGGGTTAGGCTTAGGGTACGGCTTAGGGTTCGGGTACGGCGTAGGGTATGGGTTAGGGTTAGGGTTAGGGTTAGTGTTAGGGTTAGGGCTCGGTTTAGGGTACGGGTTAGGATTAGGGTACGTGTTAGGGTTAGGGTAGGTGTTAGGGTTAGGGTACGCGTTAGGGTTAGGGTAGTTATTAAACCTATCCCACTCTCTAGATACCCCTTAGCACGTAAAGGAATATTATTTGGGGGTCCAGCCATGGAGAAGAGTTTAGACACTAGGATAAAATAAGGAACACATACATTATAAAGAAATCACATTAGGATTCTCTTTTTAAGCTGTTCCTTAAAACACTAGTGCTTAGGAAATCTATTGGAGGCAGAAGCAGTCAAGGGTAGCCTAGGGTTAGGGTTAGGCTTAGGGTTAGGGTTAGGGTACGGCTTAGGGTAGGGGTTCGGGGAGGGGTTCGGGTACGGCGTAGGGTATGGGTTAGGGTTAGGGTTAGTGTTAGGGTTAGGGCTCGGTTTAGGGTACGGGTTAGGATTAGGGTACGTGTTAGGGTTAGGGTAGGGGTTAGGGTTAGGGTACGCGTTAGGGTTAGGGTAGTTATTAAACCTATCCCACTCTCTAGATACCCCTTAGCACGTAAAGGAATATTATTTGGGGGTGCAGCCATGGAGAAGAGTTTAGACACTAGGATAAGATAAGGAACACACCCATTATAAAGAAATCACATTAGGATTCTCTTTTTAAGCTGTTCCTTACAACACTAGTGCTTAGGAAATCTATTGGAGGCAGAAGCAGTCAAGGGTAGCTTAGGGTTAGGGTTAGGCTTAGGGTTAGGCTTAGGGTACGGCTTAGGGTACGGGTTTGGGGAGGGGTTCGGGTACGGCGTAGGGTATGGGTTAGGGTTAGGGTTAGGGTTAGTGTTAGGGTTAGGGCTCGGTTTAGGGTACGGGTTAGGATTAGGGTACGTGTTAGGGTTAGGGTAGGGGTTAGGGTTAGGGTACGCGTTAGGGTTAGGGTAGTTATTAAACCTATCCCACTCTCTAGATACCCCTTAGCACGTAAAGGAATATTATTTGGGGGTCCAGCCATGGAGAAGAGTTTAGACACTAGGATAAAATAAGGAACACATACATTATAAAGAAATCACATTAGGATTCTCTTTTTAAGCTGTTCCTTGAAACACTAGTGCTTAGGAAATCTATTGGAGGCAGAAGCAGTCAAGGGTAGCCTAGGGTTAGGGTTAGGCTTAGGGTTAGGCTTAGGGTACGGCTTAGGGTTCGGGTACGGCGTAGGGTATGGGTTAGGGTTAGGGTTAGGGTTAGTGTTAGGGTTAGGGCTCGGTTTAGGGTACGGGTTAGGATTAGGGTACATCTTAGGGTTAGGGTAGGTGTTAGGGTTAGGGTACGCGTTAGGGTTAGGGTAGTTATTAAACCTATCCCACTCTCTAGATACCCCTTAGCACGTAAAGGAATATTATTTGGGGGTCCAGCCATGGAGAAGAGTTTAGACACTAGGATAAAATAAGGAACACATACATTATAAAGAAATCACATTAGGATTCTCTTTTTAAGCTGTTCCTTGAAACACTAGTGCTTAGGAAATCTATTGGAGGCAGAAGCAGTCAAGGGTAGCCTAGGGTTAGGGTTAGGCTTAGGGTTAGGGTTAGGGTACGGCTTAGGGTAGGGGTTCGGGGAGGGGTTCGGGTACGGCGTAGGGTATGGGTTAGGGTTAGGGTTAGGGTTAGTGTTAGGGTTAGGGCTCGGTTTAGGGTACGGGTTAGGATTAGGGTACGTGTTAGGGTTAGGGTAGGGGTTAGGGTTAGGGTACGCGTTAGGGTTAGGGTAGTTATTAAACCTATCCCACTCTCTAGATACCCCTTAGCACGTAAAGGAATATTATTTGGGGGTCCAGCCATGGAGAAGAGTTTAGACACTAGGATAAGATAAGGAACACACCCATTATAAAGAAATCACATTAGGATTCTCTTTTTAAGCTGTTCCTTCAAACACTAGTGCTTAGGAAATCTATTGGAGGCAGAAGCAGTCAAGGGTAGCCTAGGGTTAGGGTTAGGCTTAGGGTTAGGCTTAGGGTACGGCTTAGGGTTCGGGTACGGCGTAGGGTATGGGTTAGGGTTAGGGTTAGGGTTAGTGTTAGGGTTAGGGCTCGGTTTAGGGTACGGGTTAGGATTAGGGTACGTGTTAGGGTTAGGGTAGGGGTTAGGGTTAGGGTACGCGTTAGGGTTAGGGTAGTTATTAAACCTATCCCACTCTCTAGATACCCCTTAGCACGTAAAGGAATATTATTTGGGGGTGCAGCCATGGAGAAGAGTTTAGACACTAGGATAAAATAAGGAACACATACATTATAAAGAAATCACATTAGGATTCTCTTTTTAAGCTGTTCCTTACAACACTAGTGCTTAGGAAATCTATTGGAGGCAGAAGCAGTCAAGGGTAGCCTAGGGTTAGGGTTAGGCTTAGGGTTAGGCTTAGGGTACGGCTTAGGGTACGGGTTTGGGGAGGGGTTCGGGTACGGCGTAGGGTATGGGTTAGGGTTAGGGTTAGGGTTAGTGTTAGGGTTAGGGCTCGGTTTAGGGTACGGGTTAGGATTAGGGTACGTGTTAGGGTTAGGGTAGGGGTTAGGGTTAGGGTACGCGTTAGGGTTAGGGTAGTTATTAAACCTATCCCACTCTCTAGATACCCCTTAGCACGTAAAGGAATATTATTTGGGGGTCCAGCCATGGAGAAGAGTTTAGACACTAGGATAAAATAAGGAACACATACATTATAAAGAAATCACATTAGGATTCTCTTTTTAAGCTGTTCCTTAAAACACTAGTGCTTAGGAAATCTATTGGAGGCAGAAGCAGTCAAGGGTAGCCTAGGGTTAGGGTTAGGCTTAGGGTTAGGGTTAGGGTACGGCTTAGGGTAGGGGTTCGGGGAGGGGTTCGGGTACGGCGTAGGGTATGGGTTAGGGTTAGGGTTAGGGTTAGTGTTCGGGTTAGCGCTCGGTTTAGGGTACGGGTTAGGATTAGGGTACGTGTTAGGGTTAGGGTAGGGGTTAGGGTTAGGGTACGCGTTAGGGTTAGGGTAGTTATTAAACCTATCCCACTCTCTAGATACCCCTTAGCACGTAAAGGAATATTATTTGGGGGTCCAGCCATGGAGAAGAGTTTAGACACTAGGATAAGATAAGGAACACACCCATTATAAAGAAATCACATTAGGATTCTCTTTTTAAGCTGTTCCTTCAAACACTAGTGCTTAGGAAATCTATTGGAGGCAGAAGCAGTCAAGGGTAGCCTAGGGTTAGGGTTAGGCTTAGGGTTAGGCTTAGGGTACGGCTTAGGGTTCGGGTACGGCGTAGGGTATGGGTTAGGGTTAGGGTTAGGGTTAGTGTTAGGGTTAGGGCTCGGTTTAGGGTACGGGTTAGGATTAGGGTACGTGTTAGGGTTAGGGTAGGTGTTAGGGTTAGGGTACGCGTTAGGGTTAGGGTAGTTATTAAACCTATCCCACTCTCTAGATACCCCTTAGCACGTAAAGGAATATTATTTGGGGGTCCAGCCATGGAGAAGAGTTTAGACACTAGGATAAGATAAGGAACACATACATTATAAAGAAATCACATTAGGATTCTCTTTTTAAGCTGTTCCTTCAAACACTAGTGCTTAGGAAATCTATTGGAGGCAGAAGCAGTCAAGGGTAGCCTAGGGTTAGGGTTAGGCTTAGGGTTAGGGTTAGGGTACGGCTTAGGGTAGGGGTTCGGGGAGGGGTTCGGGTACGGCGTAGGGTATGGGTTAGGGTTAGGGTTAGGGTTAGTGTTAGGGTTAGGGCTCGGTTTAGGGTACGGGTTAGGATTAGGGTACGTGTTAGGGTTAGGGTAGGGGTTAGGGTTAGGGTACGCGTTAGGGTTAGGGTAGTTATTAAACCTATCCCACTCTCTAGATACCCCTTAGCACGTAAAGGAATATTATTTGGGGGTGCAGCCATGGAGAAGAGTTTAGACACTAGGATAAGATAAGGAACACACCCATTATAAAGAAATCACATTAGGATTCTCTTTTTAAGCTGTTCCTTACAACACTAGTGCTTAGGAAATCTATTGGAGGCAGAAGCAGTCAAGGGTAGCCTAGGGTTAGGGTTAGGCTTAGGGTTAGGCTTAGGGTACGGCTTAGGGTACGGGTTTGGGGAGGGGTTCGGGTACGGCGTAGGGTATGGGTTAGGGTTAGGGTTAGGGTTAGTGTTAGGGTTAGGGCTCGGTTTAGGGTACGGGTTAGGATTAGGGTACGTGTTAGGGTTAGGGTAGGTGTTAGGGTTAGGGTACGCGTTAGGGTTAGGGTAGTTATTAAACCTATCCCACTCTCTAGATACCCCTTAGCACGTAAAGGAATATTATTTGCGGGTCCAGCCATGGAGAAGAGTTTAGACACTAGGATAAAATAAGGAACACATACATTATAAAGAAATCACATTAGGATTCTCTTTTTAAGCTGTTCCTTCAAACACTAGTGCTTAGGAAATCTATTGGAGGCAGAAGCAGTCAAGGGTAGCCTAGGGTTAGGGTTAGGCTTAGGGTTAGGCTTAGGGTACGGCTTAGGGTTCGGGTACGGCGTAGGGTATGGGTTAGGGTTAGGGTTAGGGTTAGTGTTAGGGTTAGGGCTCGGTTTAGGGTACGGGTTAGGATTAGGGTACGTGTTAGGGTTAGGGTAGGTGTTAGGGTTAGGGTACGCGTTAGGGTTAGGGTAGTTATTAAACCTATCCCACTCTCTAGATACCCCTTAGCACGTAAAGGAATATTATTTGGGGGTCCAGCCATGGAGAAGAGTTTAGACACTAGGATAAAATAAGGAACACATACATTATAAAGAAATCACATTAGGATTCTCTTTTTAAGCTGTTCCTTAAAACACTAGTGCTTAGGAAATCTATTGGAGGCAGAAGCAGTCAAGGGTAGCCTAGGGTTAGGGTTAGGCTTAGGGTTAGGGTTAGGGTACGGCTTAGGGTAGGGGTTCGGGGAGGGGTTCGGGTACGGCGTAGGGTATGGGTTAGGGTTAGGGTTAGTGTTAGGGTTAGGGCTCGGTTTAGGGTACGGGTTAGGATTAGGGTACGTGTTAGGGTTAGGGTAGGGGTTAGGGTTAGGGTACGCGTTAGGGTTAGGGTAGTTATTAAACCTATCCCACTCTCTAGATACCCCTTAGCACGTAAAGGAATATTATTTGGGGGTGCAGCCATGGAGAAGAGTTTAGACACTAGGATAAGATAAGGAACACACCCATTATAAAGAAATCACATTAGGATTCTCTTTTTAAGCTGTTCCTTACAACACTAGTGCTTAGGAAATCTATTGGAGGCAGAAGCAGTCAAGGGTAGCTTAGGGTTAGGGTTAGGCTTAGGGTTAGGCTTAGGGTACGGCTTAGGGTACGGGTTTGGGGAGGGGTTCGGGTACGGCGTAGGGTATGGGTTAGGGTTAGGGTTAGGGTTAGTGTTAGGGTTAGGGCTCGGTTTAGGGTACGGGTTAGGATTAGGGTACGTGTTAGGGTTAGGGTAGGGGTTAGGGTTAGGGTACGCGTTAGGGTTAGGGTAGTTATTAAACCTATCCCACTCTCTAGATACCCCTTAGCACGTAAAGGAATATTATTTGGGGGTCCAGCCATGGAGAAGAGTTTAGACACTAGGATAAAATAAGGAACACATACATTATAAAGAAATCACATTAGGATTCTCTTTTTAAGCTGTTCCTTAAAACACTAGTGCTTAGGAAATCTATTGGAGGCAGAAGCAGTCAAAGGTAGCCTAGGGTTAGGTTTAGGCTTAGGGTTAGGGTTAGGGTACGGCTTAGGGTAGGGGTTCGGGGAGGGGTTCGGGTACGGCGTAGGGTATGGGTTAGGGTTAGGGTTAGGGTTAGTGTTAGGGTTAGGGCTCGGTTTAGGGTACGGGTTAGGATTAGGGTACGTGTTAGGGTTAGGGTAGGGGTTAGGGTTAGGGTACGCGTTAGGGTTAGGGTAGTTATTAAACCTATCCCACTCTCTAGATACCCCTTAGCACGTAAAGGAATATTATTTGGGGGTCCAGCCATGGAGAAGAGTTTAGACACTAGGATAAGATAAGGAACACACCCATTATAAAGAAATCACATTAGGATTCTCTTTTTAAGCTGTTCCTTCAAACACTAGTGCTTAGGAAATCTATTGGAGGCAGAAGCAGTCAAGGGTAGCCTAGGGTTAGGGTTAGGCTTAGGGTTAGGCTTAGGGTACGGCTTAGTGTTCGGGTACGGCGTAGGGTATGGGTTAGGGTTAGGGTTAGGGTTAGTGTTAGGGTTAGGGCTCGGTTTAGGGTACGGGTTAGGATTAGGGTACGTGTTAGGGTTAGGGTAGGTGTTAGGGTTAGGGTACGCGTTAGGGTTAGGGTAGTTATTAAACCTATCCCACTCTCTAGATACCCCTTAGCACGTAAAGGAATATTATTTGGGGGTCCAGCCATGGAGAAGAGTTTAGACACTAGGATAAGATAAGGAACACATACATTATAAAGAAATCACATTAGGATTCTCTTTTTAAGCTGTTCCTTCAAACACTAGTGCTTAGGAAATCTATTGGAGGCAGAAGCAGTCAAGGGTAGCCTAGGGTTAGGGTTAGGCTTAGGGTTAGGGTTAGGGTACGGCTTAGGGTAGGGGTTCGGGGAGGGGTTCGGGTACGGCGTAGGGTATGGGTTAGGGTTAGGGTTAGGGTTAGTGTTAGGGTTAGGGCTCGGTTTAGGGTACGGGTTAGGATTAGGGTACGTGTTAGGGTTAGGGTAGGGGTTAGGGTTAGGGTACGCGTTAGGGTTAGGGTAGTTATTAAACCTATCCCACTCTCTAGATACCCCTTAGCACGTAAAGGAATATTATTTGGGGGTGCAGCCATGGAGAAGAGTTTAGACACTAGGATAAGATAAGGAACACACCCATTATAAAGAAATCACATTAGGATTCTCTTTTTAAGCTGTTCCTTACAACACTAGTGCTTAGGAAATCTATTGGAGGCAGAAGCAGTCAAGGGTAGCCTAGGGTTAGGGTTAGGCTTAGGGTTAGGCTTAGGGTACGGCTTAGGGTACGGGTTTGGGGAGGGGTTCGGGTACGGCGTAGGGTATGGGTTAGGGTTAGGGTTAGGGTTAGTGTTAGGGTTAGGGCTCGGTTTAGGGTACGGGTTAGGATTAGGGTACGTGTTAGGGTTAGGGTAGGTGTTAGGGTTAGGGTACGCGTTAGGGTTAGGGTAGTTATTAAACCTATCCCACTCTCTAGATACCCCTTAGCACGTAAAGGAATATTATTTGCGGGTCCAGCCATGGAGAAGAGTTTAGACACTAGGATAAAATAAGGAACACATACATTATAAAGAAATCACATTAGGATTCTCTTTTTAAGCTGTTCCTTAAAACACTAGTGCTTAGGAAATCTATTGGAGGCAGAAGCAGTCAAGGGTAGCCTAGGGTTAGGGTTAGGCTTAGGGTTAGGCTTAGGGTACGGCTTAGGGTTCGGGTACGGCGTAGGGTATGGGTTAGGGTTAGGGTTAGGGTTAGTGTTAGGGTTAGGGCTCGGTTTAGGGTACGGGTTAGGATTAGGGTACGTGTTAGGGTTAGGGTAGGGGTTAGGGTTAGGGTACGCGTTAGGGTTAGGGTAGTTATTAAACCTATCCCACTCTCTAGATACCCCTTAGCACGTAAAGGAATATTATTTGGGGGTCCAGCCATGGAGAAGAGTTTAGACACTAGGATAAAATAAGGAACACATACATTATAAAGAAATCACATTAGGATTCTCTTTTTAAGCTGTTCCTTAAAACACTAGTGCTTAGGAAATCTATTGGAGGCAGAAGCAGTCAAGGGTAGCCTAGGGTTAGGGTTAGGCTTAGGGTTAGGGTTAGGGTACGGCTTAGGGTAGGGGTTCGGGGAGGGGTTCGGGTACGGCGTAGGGTATGGGTTAGGGTTAGGGTTAGGGTTAGGGTTAGGGCTCGGTTTAGGGTACGGGTTAGGATTAGGGTACGTGTTAGGGTTAGGGTAGGGGTTAGGGTTAGGGTACGCGTTAGGGTTAGGGTAGTTATTAAACCTATCCCACTCTCTAGATACCCCTTAGCACGTAAAGGAATATTATTTGGGGGTGCAGCCATGGAGAAGAGTTTAGACACTAGGATAAGATAAGGAACACACCCATTATAAAGAAATCACATTAGGATTCTCTTTTTAAGCTGTTCCTTACAACACTAGTGCTTAGGAAATCTATTGGAGGCAGAAGCAGTCAAGGGTAGCCTAGGGTTAGGGTTAGGCTTAGGGTTAGGGTTAGGGTACGGCTTAGGGTAGGGGTTCGGGGAGGGGTTCGGGTACGGCGTAGGGTATGGGTTAGGGTTAGGGTTAGTGTTAGGGTTAGGGCTCGGTTTAGGGTACGGGTTAGGATTAGGGTACGTGTTAGGGTTAGGGTAGGGGTTAGGGTTAGGGTACGCGTTAGGGTTAGGGTAGTTATTAAACCTATCCCACTCTCTAGATACCCCTTAGCACGTAAAGGAATATTATTTGGGGGTGCAGCCATGGAGAAGAGTTTAGACACTAGGATAAGATAAGGAACACACCCATTATAAAGAAATCACATTAGGATTCTCTTTTTAAGCTGTTCCTTACAACACTAGTGCTTAGGAAATCTATTGGAGGCAGAAGCAGTCAAGGGTAGCTTAGGGTTAGGGTTAGGCTTAGGGTTAGGCTTAGGGTACGGCTTAGGGTACGGGTTTGGGGAGGGGTTCGGGTACGGCGTAGGGTATGGGTTAGGGTTAGGGTTAGGGTTAGTGTTAGGGTTAGGGCTCGGTTTAGGGTACGGGTTAGGATAAGGGTACGTGTTAGGGTTAGGGTAGGGGTTAGGGTTAGGGTACGCGTTAGGGTTAGGGTAGTTATTAAACCTATCCCACTCTCTAGATACCCCTTAGCACGTAAAGGAATATTATTTGGGGGTCCAGCCATGGAGAAGAGTTTAGACACTAGGATAAAATAAGGAACACATACATTATAAAGAAATCACATTAGGATTCTCTTTTTAAGCTGTTCCTTAAAACACTAGTGCTTAGGAAATCTATTGGAGGCAGAAGCAGTCAAGGGTAGCCTAGGGTTAGGGTTAGGCTTAGGGTTAGGGTTAGGGTACGGCTTAGGGTAGGGGTTCGGGGAGGGGTTCGGGTACGGCGTAGGGTATGGGTTAGGGTTAGGGTTAGGGTTAGTGTTAGGGTTAGGGCTCGGTTTAGGGTACGGGTTAGGATTAGGGTACGTGTTAGGGTTAGGGTAGGGGTTAGGGTTAGGGTACGCGTTAGGGTTAGGGTAGTTATTAAACCTATCCCACTCTCTAGATACCCCTTAGCACGTAAAGGAATATTATTTGGGGGTCCAGCCATGGAGAAGAGTTTAGACACTAGGATAAGATAAGGAACACACCCATTATAAAGAAATCACATTAGGATTCTCTTTTTAAGCTGTTCCTTCAAACACTAGTGCTTAGGAAATCTATTGGAGGCAGAAGCAGTCAAGGGTAGCCTAGGGTTAGGGTTAGGCTTAGGGTTAGGCTTAGGGTACGGCTTAGGGTTCGGGTACGGCGTAGGGTATGGGTTAGGGTTAGGGTTAGGGTTAGTGTTAGGGTTAGG
The DNA here is from genome assembly GCF_028023285.1 of Balaenoptera ricei. Taxonomy (NCBI): domain Eukaryota; kingdom Metazoa; phylum Chordata; class Mammalia; order Artiodactyla; family Balaenopteridae; genus Balaenoptera; species Balaenoptera ricei. Next base: position 35,893 of record NW_026777785.1, read on the forward strand.
GCTCGGTTTAGGGTACGGGTTAGGATTAGGGTACGTGTTAGGGTTAGGGTAGGGGTTAGGGTTAGGGTACGCGTTAGGGTTAGGGTAGTTATTAAACCTATCCCACTCTCTAGATACCCCTTAGCACGTAAAGGAATATTATTTGGGGGTCCAGCCATGGAGAAGAGTTTAGACACTAGGATAAAATAAGGAACACATACATTATAAAGAAATCACATTAGGATTCTCTTTTTAAGCTGTTCCTTACAACACTAGTGCTTAGGAAATCTATTGGAGGCAGAAGCAGTCAAGGGTAGCCTAGGGTTAGGTTTAGGCTTAGGGTTAGGGTTAGGGTACGGCTTAGGGTAGGGGTTCGGGGAGGGGTTCGGGTACGGCGTAGGGTATGGGTTAGGGTTAGGGTTAGGGTTAGTGTTAGGGTTAGGGCTCGGTTTAGGGTACGGGTTAGGATTAGGGTACGTGTTAGGGTTAGGGTAGGGGTTAGGGTTAGGGTACGCGTTAGGGTTAGGGTAGTTATTAAACCTATCCCACTCTCTAGATACCCCTTAGCACGTAAAGGAATATTATTTGGGGGTCCAGCCATGGAGAAGAGTTTAGACACTAGGATAAGATAAGGAACACACCCATTATAAAGAAATCACATTAGGATTCTCTTTTTAAGCTGTTCCTTCAAACACTAGTGCTTAGGAAATCTATTGGAGGCAGAAGCAGTCAAGGGTAGCCTAGGGTTAGGGTTAGGCTTAGGGTTAGGGTTAGGGTACGGCTTAGGGTAGGGGTTCGGGGAGGGGTTCGGGTACGGCGTAGGGTATGGGTTAGGGTTAGGGTTAGTGTTAGGGTTAGGGCTCGGTTTAGGGTACGGGTTAGGATTAGGGTACGTGTTAGGGTTAGGGTAGGGGTTAGGGTTAGGGTACGCGTTAGGGTTAGGGTAGTTATTAAACCTATCCCACTCTCTAGATACCCCTTAGCACGTAAAGGAATATTATTTGGGGGTCCAGCCATGGAGAAGAGTTTAGACACTAGGATAAAATAAGGAACACATACATTATAAAGAAATCACATTAGGATTCTCTTTTTAAGCTGTTCCTTACAACACTAGTGCTTAGGAAATCTATTGGAGGCAGAAGCAGTCAAGGGTAGCCTAGGGTTAGGGTTAGGCTTAGGGTTAGGCTTAGGGTACGGCTTAGCGTACGGGTTTGGGGAGGGGTTCGGGTACGGTGTAGGGTATTGGTTAGGGTTAGGGTTAGGGTTAGTGTTAGGGTTAGGGCTCGGTTTAGGGTACGGGTTAGGATTAGGGTACGTGTTAGGGTTAGGGTAGGGGTTAGGGTTAGGGTACGCGTTAGGGTTAGGGTAGTTATTAAACCTATCCCACTCTCTAGATACCCCTTAGCACGTAAAGGAATATTATTTGGGGGTCCAGCCATGGAGAAGAGTTTAGACACTAGGATAAAATAAGGAACACATACATTATAAAGAAATCACATTAGGATTCTCTTTTTAAGCTGTTCCTTCAAACACTAGTGCTTAGGAAATCTATTGGAGGCAGAAGCAGTCAAGGGTAGCCTAGGGTTAGGGTTAGGCTTAGGGTTAGGCTTAGGGTACGGCTTAGGGTACGGGTTCGGGGAGGGGTTCGGGTACGGCGTAGGGTATGGGTTAGGGTTAGGGTTAGGGTTAGTGTTAGGGTTAGGGCTCGGTTTAGGGTACGGGTTAGGATTAGGGTACATGTTAGGGTTAGGGTAGGTGTTAGGGTTAGGGTACGCGTTAGGGTTAGGGTAGTTATTAAACCTATCCCACTCTCTAGATACCCCTTAGCACGTAAAGGAATATTATTTGGGGGTCCAGCCATGGAGAAGAGTTTAGACACTAGGATAAAATAAGGAACACATACATTATAAAGAAATCACATTAGGATTCTCTTTTTAAGCTGTTCCTTGAAACACTAGTGCTTAGGAAATCTATTGGAGGCAGAAGCAGTCAAGGGTAGCCTAGGGTTAGGGTTAGGCTTAGGGTTAGGGTTAGGGTACGGCTTAGGGTAGGGGTTCGGGTACGGCGTAGGGTATGGGTTAGGGTTAGGGTTAGGGTTAGTGTTAGGGTTAGGGCTCGGTTTAGGGTACGGGTTAGGATTAGGGTACGTGTTAGGGTTAGGGTAGGGGTTAGGGTTAGGGTACGCGTTAGGGTTAGGGTAGTTATTAAACCTATCCCACTCTCTAGATACCCCTTAGCACGTAAAGGAATATTATTTGGGGGTCCAGCCATGGAGAAGAGTTTAGACACTAGGATAAGATAAGGAACACACCCATTATAAAGAAATCACATTAGGATTCTCTTTTTAAGCTGTTCCTTCAAACACTAGTGCTTAGGAAATCTATTGGAGGCAGAAGCAGTCAAGGGTAGCCTAGGGTTAGGGTTAGGCTTAGGGTTAGGCTTAGGGTACGGCTTAGGGTTCGGGTACGGCGTAGGGTATGGGTTAGGGTTAGGGTTAGGGTTAGTGTTAGGGTTAGGGCTCGGTTTAGGGTACGGGTTAGGATTAGGGTACGTGTTAGGGTTAGGGTAGGTGTTAGGGTTAGGGTACGCGTTAGGGTTAGGGTAGTTATTAAACCTATCCCACTCTCTAGATACCCCTTAGCACGTAAAGGAATATTATTTGGGGGTCCAGCCATGGAGAAGAGTTTAGACACTAGGATAAGATAAGGAACACATACATTATAAAGAAATCACATTAGGATTCTCTTTTTAAGCTGTTCCTTCAAACACTAGTGCTTAGGAAATCTATTGGAGGCAGAAGCAGTCAAGGGTAGCCTAGGGTTAGGGTTAGGCTTAGGGTTAGGCTTAGGGTATGGCTTAGGGTAAGGGTTCGGGGAGGGGTTCGGGTACGGCATAGGGTATGGTTTAGGGTTAGGGTTAGGGTTAGTGTTAGGGTTAGGGCTCGGTTTAGGGTACGGGTTAGGATTAGGGTACGTGTTAGGGTTAGGGTAGGTGTTAGGGTTAGGGTACGCGTTAGGGTTAGGGTAGTTATTAAACCTATCCCACTCTCTAGATACCCCTTAGCACGTAAAGGAATATTATTTGCGGGTCCAGCCATGGAAAAGAGTTTAGACACTAGGATAAAATAAGGAACACATACATTATAAAGAAATCACATTAGGATTCTCTTTTTAAGCTGTTCCTTAAAACACTAGTGCTTAGGAAATCTATTGGAGGCAGAAGCAGTCAAGGGTAGCCTAGGGTTAGGGTTAGGCTTAGGGTTAGGCTTAGGGTACGGCTTAGGGTTCGGGTACGGCGTAGGGTATGGGTTAGGGTTAGGGTTAGGGTTAGTGTTAGGGTTAGGGCTCGGTTTAGGGTACGGGTTAGGATTAGGGTACGTGTTAGGGTTAGGGTAGGGGTTAGGGTTAGGGTACGCGTTAGGGTTAGGGTAGTTATTAAACCTATCCCACTCTCTAGATACCCCTTAGCACGTAAAGGAATATTATTTGGGGGTCCAGCCATGGAGAAGAGTTTAGACACTAGGATAAAATAAGGAACACATACATTATAAAGAAATCACATTAGGATTCTCTTTTTAAGCTGTTCCTTACAACACTAGTGCTTAGGAAATCTGTTGGAGGCAGAAGCAGTCAAGGGTAGCCTAGGGTTAGGGTTAGGCTTAGGGTTAGGCTTAGGGTACGGCTTAGGGTACGGGTTTGGGGAGGGGTTCGGGTACGGCGTAGGGTATTGGTTAGGGTTAGGGTTAGGGTTAGTGTTAGGGTTAGGGCTCGGTTTAGGGTACGGGTTAGGATTAGGGTACGTGTTAGGGTTAGGGTAGGGGTTAGGGTTAGGGTACGCGTTAGGGTTAGGGTAGTTATTAAACCTATCCCACTCTCTAGATACCCCTTAGCACGTAAAGGAATATTATTTGGGGGTCCAGCCATGGAGAAGAGTTTAGACACTAGGATAAAATAAGGAACACATACATTATAAAGAAATCACATTAGGATTCTCTTTTTAAGCTGTTCCTTCAAACACTAGTGCTTAGGAAATCTATTGGAGGCAGAAGCAGTCAAGGGTAGCCTAGGGTTAGTGTTAGGCTTAGGGTTAGGCTTAGGGTACGGCTTAGGGTACGGGTTCGGGGAGGGGTCGGGTACGGCGTAGGGTATGGGTTAGGGTTAGGGTTAGGGTTAGTGTTAGGGTTAGGGCTCGGTTTAGGGTACGGGTTAGGATTAGGGTACATGTTAGGGTTAGGGTAGGTGTTAGGGTTAGGGTACGCGTTAGGGTTAGGGTAGTTATTAAACCTATCCCACTCTCTAGATACCCCTTAGCACGTAAAGGAATATTATTTGGGGGTCCAGCCATGGAGAAGAGTTTAGACACTAGGATAAAATAAGGAACACATACATTATAAAGAAATCACATTAGGATTCTCTTTTTAAGCTGTTCCTTGAAACACTAGTGCTTAGGAAATCTATTGGAGGCAGAAGCAGTCAAGGGTAGCCTAGGGTTAGGGTTAGGCTTAGGGTTAGGGTTAGGGTACGGCTTAGGGTAGGGGTTCGGGGAGGGGTTCGGGTACGGCGTAGGGTATGGGTTAGGGTTAGGGTTAGGGTTAGTGTTAGGGTTAGGGCTCGGTTTAGGGTACGGGTTAGGATTAGGGTACGTGTTAGGGTTAGGGTAGGGGTTAGGGTTAGGGTACGCGTTAGGGTTAGGGTAGTTATTAAACCTATCCCACTCTCTAGATACCCCTTAGCACGTAAAGGAATATTATTTGGGGGTCCAGCCATGGAGAAGAGTTTAGACACTAGGATAAGATAAGGAACACACCCATTATAAAGAAATCACATTAGGATTCTCTTTTTAAGCTGTTCCTTCAAACACTAGTGCTTAGGAAATCTATTGGAGGCAGAAGCAGTCAAGGGTAGCCTAGGGTTAGGGTTAGGCTTAGGGTTAGGCTTAGGGTACGGCTTAGGGTTCGGGTACGGCGTAGGGTATGTGTTAGGGTTAGGGTTAGGGTTAGTGTTAGGGTTAGGGCTCGGTTTAGGGTACGGGTTAGGATTAGGGTACGTGTTAGGGTTAGGGTAGGGGTTAGGGTTAGGGTACGCGTTAGGGTTAGGGTAGTTATTAAACCTATCCCACTCTCTAGATACCCCTTAGCACGTAAAGGAATATTATTTGGGGGTCCAGCCATGGAGAAGAGTTTAGACACTAGGATAAAATAAGGAACACATACATTATAAAGAAATCACATTAGGATTCTCTTTTTAAGCTGTTCCTTACAACACTAGTGCTTAGGAAATCTATTTGAGGCAGAAGCAGTCAAGGGTAGCCTAGGGTTAGGGTTAGGCTTAGGGTTAGGGTTAGGGTATGGCTTAGGGTAGGGGTTCGGGGAGGGGTTCGGGTACGGCGTAGGGTATGGGTTAGGGTTAGGGTTAGGGTTAGTGTTAGGGTTAGGGCTCGGTTTAGGGTACGGGTTAGGATTAGGGTACGTGTTAGGGTTAGGGTAGGGGTTAGGGTTAGGGTACGCGTTAGGGTTAGGGTAGTTATTAAACCTATCCCACTCTCTAGATACCCCTTAGCACGTAAAGGAATATTATTTGGGGGTCCAGCCATGGAGAAGAGTTTAGACACTAGGATAAGATAAGGAACACACCCATTATAAAGAAATCACATTAGGATTCTCTTTTTAAGCTGTTCCTTCAAACACTAGTGCTTAGGAAATCTATTGGAGGCAGAAGCAGTCAAGGGTAGCCTAGGGTTAGGGTTAGGCTTAGGGTTAGGCTTAGGGTACGGCTTAGGGTTCGGGTACGGCGTAGGGTATGGGTTAGGGTTAGGGTTAGGGTTAGTGTTAGGGTTAGGGCTCGGTTTAGGGTACGGGTTAGGATTAGGGTACGTGTTAGGGTTAGGGTAGGTGTTAGGGTTAGGGTACGCGTTAGGGTTAGGGTAGTTATTAAACCTATCCCACTCTCTAGATACCCCTTAGCACGTAAAGGAATATTATTTGGGGGTCCAGCCATGGAGAAGAGTTTAGACACTAGGATAAAATAAGGAACACATACATTATAAAGAAATCACATTAGGATTCTCTTTTTAAGCTGTTCCTTCAAACACTAGTGCTTAGGAAATCTATTGGAGGCAGAAGCAGTCAAGGGTAGCCTAGGGTTAGTGTTAGGCTTAGGGTTAGGCTTAGGGTACGGCTTAGGGTACGGGTTCGGGGAGGGGTCGGGTACGGCGTAGGGTATGGGTTAGGGTTAGGGTTAGGGTTAGTGTTAGGGTTAGGGCTCGGTTTAGGGTACGGGTTAGGATTAGGGTACATGTTAGGGTTAGGGTAGGTGTTAGGGTTAGGGTACGCGTTAGGGTTAGGGTAGTTATTAAACCTATCCCACTCTCTAGATACCCCTTAGCACGTAAAGGAATATTATTTGGGGGTCCAGCCATGGAGAAGAGTTTAGACACTAGGATAAAATAAGGAACACATACATTATAAAGAAATCACATTAGGATTCTCTTTTTAAGCTGTTCCTTGAAACACTAGTGCTTAGGAAATCTATTGGAGGCAGAAGCAGTCAAGGGTAGCCTAGGGTTAGGGTTAGGCTTAGGGTTAGGGTTAGGGTACGGCTTAGGGTAGGGGTTCGGGGAGGGGTTCGGGTACGGCGTAGGGTATGGGTTAGGGTTAGGGTTAGGGTTAGTGTTAGGGTTAGGGCTCGGTTTAGGGTACGGGTTAGGATTAGGGTACGTGTTAGGGTTAGGGTAGGGGTTAGGGTTAGGGTACGCGTTAGGGTTAGGGTAGTTATTAAACCTATCCCACTCTCTAGATACCCCTTAGCACGTAAAGGAATATTATTTGGGGGTCCAGCCATGGAGAAGAGTTTAGACACTAGGATAAGATAAGGAACACACCCATTATAAAGAAATCACATTAGGATTCTCTTTTTAAGCTGTTCCTTCAAACACTAGTGCTTAGGAAATCTATTGGAGGCAGAAGCAGTCAAGGGTAGCCTAGGGTTAGGGTTAGGCTTAGGGTTAGGCTTAGGGTACGGCTTAGGGTTCGGGTACGGCGTAGGGTATGTGTTAGGGTTAGGGTTAGGGTTAGTGTTAGGGTTAGGGCTCGGTTTAGGGTACGGGTTAGGATTAGGGTACGTGTTAGGGTTAGGGTAGGGGTTAGGGTTAGGGTACGCGTTAGGGTTAGGGTAGTTATTAAACCTATCCCACTCTCTAGATACCCCTTAGCACGTAAAGGAATATTATTTGGGGGTCCAGCCATGGAAAAGAGTTTAGACACTAGGATAAAATAAGGAACACATACATTATAAAGAAATCACATTAGGATTCTCTTTTTAAGCTGTTCCTTACAACACTAGTGCTTAGGAAATCTATTTGAGGCAGAAGCAGTCAAGGGTAGCCTAGGGTTAGGGTTAGGCTTAGGGTTAGGGTTAGGGTATGGCTTAGGGTAGGGGTTCGGGGAGGGGTTCGGGTACGGCGTAGGGTATGGGTTAGGGTTAGGGTTAGGGTTAGTGTTAGGGTTAGGGCTCGGTTTAGGGTACGGGTTAGGATTAGGGTACGTGTTAGGGTTAGGGTAGGGGTTAGGGTTAGGGTACGCGTTAGGGTTAGGGTAGTTATTAAACCTATCCCACTCTCTAGATACCCCTTAGCACGTAAAGGAATATTATTTGGGGGTCCAGCCATGGAGAAGAGTTTAGACACTAGGATAAGATAAGGAACACACCCATTATAAAGAAATCACATTAGGATTCTCTTTTTAAGCTGTTCCTTCAAACACTAGTGCTTAGGAAATCTATTGGAGGCAGAAGCAGTCAAGGGTAGCCTAGGGTTAGGGTTAGGCTTAGGGTTAGGCTTAGGGTACGGCTTAGGGTTCGGGTACGGCGTAGGGTATGGGTTAGGGTTAGGGTTAGGGTTAGTGTTAGGGTTAGGGCTCGGTTTAGGGTACGGGTTAGGATTAGGGTACGTGTTAGGGTTAGGGTAGGTGTTAGGGTTAGGGTACGCGTTAGGGTTAGGGTAGTTATTAAACCTATCCCACTCTCTAGATACCCCTTAGCACGTAAAGGAATATTATTTGGGGGTCCAGCCATGGAGAAGAGTTTAGACACTAGGATAAGATAAGGAACACATACATTATAAAGAAATCACATTAGGATTCTCTTTTTAAGCTGTTCCTTCAAACACTAGTGCTTAGGAAATCTATTGGAGGCAGAAGCAGTCAAGGGTAGCCTAGGGTTAGGGTTAGGCTTAGGGTTAGGCTTAGGGTATGGCTTAGGGTACGGGTTCGGGGAGGGGTTCGGGTACGGGCATAGGGTATGGGTTAGGGTTAGGGTTAGGGTTAGTGTTAGGGTTAGGGCTCGGTTTAGGGTACGGGTTAGGATTAGGGTACGTGTTAGGGTTAGGGTAGGTGTTAGGGTTAGGGTACGCGTTAGGGGTTAGGGTAGTTATTAAACCTATCCCACTCTCTAGATACCCCTTAGCACGTAAAGGAATATTATTTGCGGGTCCAGCCATGGAGAAGAGTTTAGACACTAGGATAAAATAAGGAACACATACATTATAAAGAAATCACATTAGGATTCTCTTTTTAAGCTGTTCCTTAAAACACTAGTGCTTAGGAAATCTATTGGAGGCAGAAGCAGTCAAGGGGTAGCCTAGGGTTAGGGTTAGGCTTAGGGTTAGGCTTAGGGTACGGCTTAGGGTTCGGGTACGGCGTAGGGTATGGGTTAGGGTTAGGGTTAGGGTTAGTGTTAGGGTTAGGGCTCGGTTTAGGGTACGGGTTAGGATTAGGGTACGTGTTAGGGTTAGGGTAGGTGTTAGGGTTAGGGTACGCGTTAGGGTTAGGGTAGTTATTAAACCTATCCCACTCTCTAGATACCCCTTAGCACGTAAAGGAATATTATTTGCGGGTCCAGCCATGGAGAAGAGTTTAGACACTAGGATAAAATAAGGAACACATACATTATAAAGAAATCACATTAGGATTCTCTTTTTAAGCTGTTCCTTAAAACACTAGTGCTTAGGAAATCTATTGGAGGCAGAAGCAGTCAAGGGTAGCCTAGGGTTAGGGTTAGGCTTAGGGTTAGGGTTAGGGTACGGCTTAGGGTACGGGTTCGGGGAGGGGTTCGGGTACGGCGTAGGGTATGGGTTAGGGTTAGGGTTAGGGTTAGTGTTAGGGTTAGGGCTCGGTTTAGGGTACGGGTTAGGATTAGGGTACGTGTTAGGGTTAGGGTAGGGGTTAGGGTTAGGGTACGCGTTAGGGTTAGGGTAGTTATTAAACCTATCCCACTCTCTAGATACCCCTTAGCACGTAAAGGAATATTATTTGGGGGTCCAGCCATGGAGAAGAGTTTAGACACTAGGATAAGATAAGGAACACACCCATTATAAAGAAATCACATTAGGATTCTCTTTTTAAGCTGTTCCTTCAAACACTAGTGCTTAGGAAATCTATTGGAGGCAGAAGCAGTCAAGGGTAGCCTAGGGTTAGGGTTAGGCTTAGGGTTAGGCTTAGGGTACGGCTTAGGGTACGGGTTCGGGGAGGGGTTCGGGTACGGCGTAGGGTATGGGTTAGGGTTAGGGTTAGTGTTAGGGTTAGGGCTCGGTTTAGGGTACGGGTTAGGATTAGGGTACGTGTTAGGGTTAGGGTAGGTGTTAGGGTTAGGGTACGCGTTATGGTTAGGGTAGTTATTAAACCTATCCCACTCTCTAGATACCCCTTAGCACGTAAAGGAATATTATTAGGGGGTCCAGCCATGGAGAAGAGTTTAGACACTAGGATAAAATAAGGAACACATACATTATAAAGAAATCACATTAGGATTCTCTTTTTAAGCTGTTCCTTACAACACTAGTGCTTAGGAAATCTATTGGAGGCAGAAGCAGTCAAGGGTAGCCTAGGGTTAGGGTTAGGCTTAGGGTTAGGGTTAGGGTACGGCTTAGGGTAGGGGTTCGGGGAGGGGTTCGGGTACGGCGTAGGGTATGGGTTAGGGTTAGGGTTAGGGTTAGTGTTAGGGTTAGGGCTCGGTTTAGGGTACAGGTTAGGATTAGGGTACGTGTTAGGGTTAGGGTAGGGGTTAGGGTTAGGGTACGCGTTAGGGTTAGGGTAGTTATTAAACCTATCCCACTCTCTAGATACCCCTTAGCACGTAAAGGAATATTATTTGGGGGTCCAGCCATGGAGAAGAGTTTAGACACTAGGATAAGATAAGGAACACACCCATTATAAAGAAATCACATTAGGATTCTCTTTTTAAGCTGTTCCTTCAAACACTAGTGCTTAGGAAATCTATTGGAGGCAGAAGCAGTCAAGGGTAGCCTAGGGTTAGGGTTAGGCTTAGGGTTAGGCTTAGGGTACGGCTTAGGGTTCGGGTACGGCGTAGGGTATGGGTTAGGGTTAGGGTTAGGGTTAGTGTTAGGGTTAGGGCTCGGTTTAGGGTACGGGTTAGGATTAGGGTACGTGTTAGGGTTAGGGTAGGTGTTAGGGTTAGGGTACGCGTTAGGGTTAGGGTAGTTATTAAACCTATCCCACTCTCTAGATACCCCTTAGCACGTAAAGGAATATTATTTGGGGGTCCAGCCATGGAGAAGAGTTTAGACACTAGGATAAGATAAGGAACACACCCATTATAAAGAAATCACATTAGGATTCTCTTTTTAAGCTGTTCCTTCAAACACTAGTGCTTAGGAAATCTATTGGAGGCAGAAGCAGTCAAGGGTAGCCTAGGGTTAGGGTTAGGCTTAGGGTTAGGCTTAGGGTACGGCTTAGGGTTCGGGTACGGCGTAGGGTATGGGTTAGGGTTAGGGTTAGGGTTAGTGTTAGGGTTAGGGCTCGGTTTAGGGTACGGGTTAGGATTAGGGTACGTGTTAGGGTTAGGGTAGGTGTTAGGGTTAGGGTACGCGTTAGGGTTAGGGTAGTTATTAAACCTATCCCACTCTCTAGATACCCCTTAGCACGTAAAGGAATATTATTTGCGGGTCCAGCCATGGAGAAGAGTTTAGACACTAGGATAAAATAAGGAACACATACATTATAAAGAAATCACATTAGGATTCTCTTTTTAAGCTGTTCCTTCAAACACTAGTGCTTAGGAAATCTATTGGAGGCAGAAGCAGTCAAGGGTAGCCTAGGGTTAGGGTTAGGCTTAGGGTTAGGCTTAGGGTACGGCTTAGGGTTCGGGTACGGCGTAGGGTATGGGTTAGGGTTAGGGTTAGGGTTAGTGTTAGGGTTAGGGCTCGGTTTAGGGTACGGGTTAGGATTAGGGTACGTGTTAGGGTTAGGGTAGGTGTTAGGGTTAGGGTACGCGTTAGGGTTAGGGTAGTTATTAAACCTATCCCACTCTCTAGATACCCCTTAGCACGTAAAGGAATATTATTTGCGGGTCCAGCCATGGAGAAGAGTTTAGACACTAGGACAAAATAAGGAACACATACATTATAAAGAAATCACATTAGGATTCTCTTTTTAAGCTGTTCCTTAAAACACTAGTGCTTAGGAAATCTATTGGTGGCAGAAGCAGTCAAGGGTAGCCTAGGGTTAGGGTTAGGCTTAGGGTTAGGGTTAGGGTACGGCTTAGGGTACGGGTTCGGGGAGGGGTTCGGGTACGGCGTAGGGTATGGGTTAGGGTTAGGGTTAGGGTTAGTGTTAGGGTTAGGGCTCGGTTTAGGGTACGGGTTAGGATTAGGGTACGTGTTAGGGTTAGGGTAGGGGTTAGGGTTAGGGTACGCGTTAGGGTTAGGGTAGTTATTAAACCTATCCCACTCTCTAGATACCCCTTAGCACGTAAAGGAATATTATTTGGGGGTCCAGCCATGGAGAAGAGTTTAGACACTAGGATAAGATAAGGAACACACCCATTATAAAGAAATCACATTAGGATTCTCTTTTTAAGCTGTTCCTTCAAACACTAGTGCTTAGGAAATCTATTGGAGGCAGAAGCAGTCAAGGGTAGCCTAGGGTTAGGGTTAGGCTTAGGGTTAGGCTTAGGGTACGGCTTAGGGTACGGGTTCGGGGAGGGGTTCGGGTACGGCGTAGGGTATGGGTTAGGGTTAGGGTTAGTGTTAGGGTTAGGGCTCGGTTTAGGGTACGGGTTAGGATTAGGGTACGTGTTAGGGTTAGGGTAGGTGTTAGGGTTAGGGTACGCGTTATGGTTAGGGTAGTTATTAAACCTATCCCACTCTCTAGATACCCCTTAGCACGTAAAGGAATATTATTTGGGGGTCCAGCCATGGAGAAGAGTTTAGACACTAGGATAAAATAAGGAACACATACATTATAAAGAAATCACATTAGGATTCTCTTTTTAAGCTGTTCCTTACAACACTAGTGCTTAGGAAATCTATTGGAGGCAGAAGCAGTCAAGGGTAGCCTAGGGTTAGGGTTAGGCTTAGGGTTAGGGTTAGGGTACGGCTTAGGGTAGGGGTTCGGGGAGGGGTTCGGGTACGGCGTAGGGTATGGGTTAGGGTTAGGGTTAGGGTTAGTGTTAGGGCTAGGGCTCGGTTTAGGGTACGGGTTAGGATTAGGGTACGTGTTAGGGTTAGGGTAGGGGTTAGGGTTAGGGTACGCGTTAGGGTTAGGGTAGTTATTAAACCTATCCCACTCTCTAGATACCCCTTAGCACGTAAAGGAATATTATTTGGGGGTCCAGCCATGGAGAAGAGTTTAGACACTAGGATAAGATAAGGAACACACCCATTATAAAGAAATCACATTAGGATTCTCTTTTTAAGCTGTTCCTTCAAACACTAGTGCTTAGGAAATCTATTGGAGGCAGAAGCAGTCAAGGGTAGCCTAGGGTTAGGGTTAGGCTTAGGGTTAGGCTTAGGGTACGGCTTAGGGTTCGGGTACGGCGTAGGGTATGGGTTAGGGTTAGGGTTAGGGTTAGTGTTAGGGTTAGGGCTCGGTTTAGGGTACGGGTTAGGATTAGGGTACGTGTTAGGGTTAGGGTAGGTGTTAGGGTTAGGGTACGCGTTAGGGTTAGGGTAGTTATTAAACCTATCCCACTCTCTAGATACCCCTTAGCACGTAAAGGAATATTATTTGGGGGTCCAGCCATGGAGAAGAGTTTAGACACTAGGATAAGATAAGGAACACATACATTATAAAGAAATCACATTAGGATTCTCTTTTTAAGCTGTTCCTTCAAACACTAGTGCTTAGGAAATCTATTGGAGGCAGAAGCAGTCAAGGGTAGCCTAGGGTTAGGGTTAGGCTTAGGGTTAGGCTTAGGGTACGGCTTAGGGTTCGGGTACGGCGTAGGGTATGGGTTAGGGTTAGGGTTAGGGTTAGTGTTAGGGTTAGGGCTCGGTTTAGGGTACGGGTTAGGATTAGGGTACGTGTTAGGGTTAGGGTAGGTGTTAGGGTTAGGGTACGCGTTAGGGTTAGGGTAGTTATTAAACCTATCCCACTCTCTAGATACCCCTTAGCACGTAAAGGAATATTATTTGCGGGTCCAGCCATGGAGAAGAGTTTAGACACTAGGATAAAATAAGGAACACATACATTATAAAGAAATCACATTAGGATTCTCTTTTTAAGCTGTTCCTTAAAACACTAGTGCTTAGGAAATCTATTGGAGGCAGAAGCAGTCAAGGGTAGCCTAGGGTTAGGGTTAGGCTTAGGGTTAGGGTTAGGGTACGGCTTAGGGTAGGGGTTCGGGGAGGGGTTCGGGTACGGCGTAGGGTATGGGTTAGGGTTAGGGTTAGGGTTAGTGTTAGGGTTAGGGCTCGGTTTAGGGTACGGGTTAGGATTAGGGTACGTGTTAGGGTTAGGGTAGGGGTTAGGGTTAGGGTACGCGTTAGGGTTAGGGTAGTTATTAAACCTATCCCACTCTCTAGATACCCCTTAGCACGTAAAGGAATATTATTTGGGGGTGCAGCCATGGAGAAGAGTTTAGACACTAGGATAAGATAAGGAACACACCCATTATAAAGAAATCACATTAGGATTCTCTTTTTAAGCTGTTCCTTACAACACTAGTGCTTAGGAAATCTATTGGAGGCAGAAGCAGTCAAGGGTAGCCTAGGGTTAGGGTTAGGCTTAGGGTTAGGGTTAGGGTACGGCTTAGGGTAGGGGTTCGGGGAGGGTTTCGGGTACGGCGTAGGGTATGGGTTAGGGTTAGGGTTAGTGTTAGGGTTAGGGCTCGGTTTAGGGTACGGGTTAGGATTAGGGTACGTGTTAGGGTTAGGGTAGGGGTTAGGGTTAGGGTACGCGTTAGGGTTAGGGTAGTTATTAAACCTATCCCACTCTCTAGATACCCCTTAGCACGTAAAGGAATATTATTTGGGGGTGCAGCCATGGAGAAGAGTTTAGACACTAGGATAAGATAAGGAACACACCCATTATAAAGAAATCACATTAGGATTCTCTTTTTAAGCTGTTCCTTACAACACTAGTGCTTAGGAAATCTATTGGAGGCAGAAGCAGTCAAGGGTAGCTTAGGGTTAGGGTTAGGCTTAGGGTTAGGCTTAGGGTACGGCTTAGGGTACGGGTTTGGGGAGGGGTTCGGGTACGGCGTAGGGTATGGGTTAGGGTTAGGGTTAGGGTTAGTGTTAGGGTTAGGGCTCGGTTTAGGGTACGGGTTAGGATAAGGGTACGTGTTAGGGTTAGGGTAGGGGTTAGGGTTAGGGTACGCGTTAGGGTTAGGGTAGTTATTAAACCTATCCCACTCTCTAGATACCCCTTAGCACGTAAAGGAATATTATTTGGGGGTCCAGCCATGGAGAAGAGTTTAGACACTAGGATAAAATAAGGAACACATACATTATAAAGAAATCACATTAGGATTCTCTTTTTAAGCTGTTCCTTAAAACACTAGTGCTTAGGAAATCTATTGGAGGCAGAAGCAGTCAAGGGTAGCCTAGGGTTAGGGTTAGGCTTAGGGTTAGGGTTAGGGTACGGCTTAGGGTAGGGGTTCGGGGAGGGGTTCGGGTACGGCGTAGGGTATGGGTTAGTGTTAGGGTTAGGGTTAGTGTTAGGGTTAGGGCTCGGTTTAGGGTACGGGTTAGGATTAGGGTACGTGTTAGGGTTAGGGTAGGGGTTAGGGTTAGGGTACGCGTTAGGGTTAGGGTAGTTATTAAACCTATCCCACTCTCTAGATACCCCTTAGCACGTAAAGGAATATTATTTGGGGGTCCAGCCATGGAGAAGAGTTTAGACACTAGGATAAGATAAGGAACACACCCATTATAAAGAAATCACATTAGGATTCTCTTTTTAAGCTGTTCCTTCAAACACTAGTGCTTAGGAAATCTATTGGAGGCAGAAGCAGTCAAGGGTAGCCTAGGGTTAGGGTTAGGCTTAGGGTTAGGCTTAGGGTACGGCTTAGGGTTCGGGTACGGCGTAGGGTATGGGTTAGGGTTAGGGTTAGGGTTAGTGTTAGGGTTAGGGCTCGGTTTAGGGTACGGGTTAGGATTAGGGTACGTGTTAGGGTTAGGGTAGGGGTTAGGGTTAGGGTACGCGTTAGGGTTAGGGTAGTTATTAAACCTATCCCACTCTCTAGATACCCCTTAGCACGTAAAGGAATATTATTTGGGGGTCCAGCCATGGAGAAGAGTTTAGACACTAGGATAAAATAAGGAACACATACATTATAAAGAAATCACATTAGGATTCTCTTTTTAAGCTATTCCTTACAACACTAGTGCTTAGGAAATCTATTGGAGGCAGAAGCAGTCAAGGGTAGCCTAGGGTTAGGTTTAGGCTTAGGGTTAGGGTTAGGGTACGGCTTAGGGTAGGGGTTCGGGGAGGGGTTCGGGTACGGCGTAGGGTATGGGTTAGGGTTAGGGTTAGGGTTAGTGTTAGGGTTAGGGCTCGGTTTAGGGTACGGGTTAGGATTAGGGTACGTGTTAGGGTTAGGGTAGGGGTTAGGGTTAGGGTACGCGTTAGGGTTAGGGTAGTTATTAAACCTATCCCACTCTCTAGATACCCCTTAGCACGTAAAGGAATATTATTTGGGGGTCCAGCCATGGAGAAGAGTTTAGACACTAGGATAAGATAAGGAACACACCCATTATAAAGAAATCACATTAGGATTCTCTTTTTAAGCTGTTCCTTCAAACACTAGTGCTTAGGAAATCTATTGGAGGCAGAAGCAGTCAAGGGTAGCCTAGGGTTAGGGTTAGGCTTAGGGTTAGGGTTAGGGTACGGCTTAGGGTAGGGGTTCGGGGAGGGGTTCGGGTACGGCGTAGGGTATGGGTTAGGGTTAGGGTTAGTGTTAGGGTTAGGGCTCGGTTTAGGGTACGGGTTAGGATTAGGGTACGTGTTAGGGTTAGGGTAGGGGTTAGGGTTAGGGTACGCGTTAGGGTTAGGGTAGTTATTAAACCTATCCCACTCTCTAGATACCCCTTAGCACGTAAAGGAATATTATTTGGGGGTCCAGCCATGGAGAAGAGTTTAGACACTAGGATAAAATAAGGAACACATACATTATAAAGAAATCACATTAGGATTCTCTTTTTAAGCTGTTCCTTACAACACTAGTGCTTAGGAAATCTATTGGAGGCAGAAGCAGTCAAGGGTAGCCTAGGGTTAGGGTTAGGCTTAGGGTTAGGCTTAGGGTACGGCTTAGCGTACGGGTTTGGGGAGGGGTTCGGGTACGGTGTAGGGTATTGGTTAGGGTTAGGGTTAGGGTTAGTGTTAGGGTTAGGGCTCGGTTTAGGGTACGGGTTAGGATTAGGGTACGTGTTAGGGTTAGGGTAGGGGTTAGGGTTAGGGTACGCGTTAGGGTTAGGGTAGTTATTAAACCTATCCCACTCTCTAGATACCCCTTAGCACGTAAAGGAATATTATTTGGGGGTCCAGCCATGGAGAAGAGTTTAGACACTAGGATAAAATAAGGAACACATACATTATAAAGAAATCACATTAGGATTCTCTTTTTAAGCTGTTCCTTCAAACACTAGTGCTTAGGAAATCTATTGGAGGCAGAAGCAGTCAAGGGTAGCCTAGGGTTAGGGTTAGGCTTAGGGTTAGGCTTAGGGTACGGCTTAGGGTACGGGTTCGGGGAGGGGTTCGGGTACGGCGTAGGGTATGGGTTAGGGTTAGGGTTAGGGTTAGTGTTAGGGTTAGGGCTCGGTTTAGGGTACGGGTTAGGATTAGGGTACATGTTAGGGTTAGGGTAGGTGTTAGGGTTAGGGTACGCGTTAGGGTTAGGGTAGTTATTAAACCTATCCCACTCTCTAGATACCCCTTAGCACGTAAAGGAATATTATTTGGGGGTCCAGCCATGGAGAAGAGTTTAGACACTAGGATAAAATAAGGAACACATACATTATAAAGAAATCACATTAGGATTCTCTTTTTAAGCTGTTCCTTGAAACACTAGTGCTTAGGAAATCTATTGGAGGCAGAAGCAGTCAAGGGTAGCCTAGGGTTAGGGTTAGGCTTAGGGTTAGGGTTAGGGTACGGCTTAGGGTAGGGGTTCGGGTACGGCGTAGGGTATGGGTTAGGGTTAGGGTTAGGGTTAGTGTTAGGGTTAGGGCTCGGTTTAGGGTACGGGTTAGGATTAGGGTACGTGTTAGGGTTAGGGTAGGGGTTAGGGTTAGGGTACGCGTTAGGGTTAGGGTAGTTATTAAACCTATCCCACTCTCTAGATACCCCTTAGCACGTAAAGGAATATTATTTGGGGGTCCAGCCATGGAGAAGAGTTTAGACACTAGGATAAGATAAGGAACACACCCATTATAAAGAAATCACATTAGGATTCTCTTTTTAAGCTGTTCCTTCAAACACTAGTGCTTAGGAAATCTATTGGAGGCAGAAGCAGTCAAGGGTAGCCTAGGGTTAGGGTTAGGCTTAGGGTTAGGCTTAGGGTACGGCTTAGGGTTCGGGTACGGCGTAGGGTATGGGTTAGGGTTAGGGTTAGGGTTAGTGTTAGGGTTAGGGCTCGGTTTAGGGTACGGGTTAGGATTAGGGTACGTGTTAGGGTTAGGGTAGGTGTTAGGGTTAGGGTACGCGTTAGGGTTAGGGTAGTTATTAAACCTATCCCACTCTCTAGATACCCCTTAGCACGTAAAGGAATATTATTTGGGGGTCCAGCCATGGAGAAGAGTTTAGACACTAGGATAAGATAAGGAACACATACATTATAAAGAAATCACATTAGGATTCTCTTTTTAAGCTGTTCCTTCAAACACTAGTGCTTAGGAAATCTATTGGAGGCAGAAGCAGTCAAGGGTAGCCTAGGGTTAGGGTTAGGCTTAGGGTTAGGCTTAGGGTATGGCTTAGGGTAAGGGTTCGGGGAGGGGTTCGGGTACGGCATAGGGTATGGTTTAGGGTTAGGGTTAGGGTTAGTGTTAGGGTTAGGGCTCGGTTTAGGGTACGGGTTAGGATTAGGGTACGTGTTAGGGTTAGGGTAGGTGTTAGGGTTAGGGTACGCGTTAGGGTTAGGGTAGTTATTAAACCTATCCCACTCTCTAGATACCCCTTAGCACGTAAAGGAATATTATTTGCGGGTCCAGCCATGGAAAAGAGTTTAGACACTAGGATAAAATAAGGAACACATACATTATAAAGAAATCACATTAGGATTCTCTTTTTAAGCTGTTCCTTAAAACACTAGTGCTTAGGAAATCTATTGGAGGCAGAAGCAGTCAAGGGTAGCCTAGGGTTAGGGTTAGGCTTAGGGTTAGGCTTAGGGTACGGCTTAGGGTTCGGGTACGGCGTAGGGTATGGGTTAGGGTTAGGGTTAGGGTTAGTGTTAGGGTTAGGGCTCGGTTTAGGGTACGGGTTAGGATTAGGGTACGTGTTAGGGTTAGGGTAGGGGTTAGGGTTAGGGTACGCGTTAGGGTTAGGGTAGTTATTAAACCTATCCCACTCTCTAGATACCCCTTAGCACGTAAAGGAATATTATTTGGGGGTCCAGCCATGGAGAAGAGTTTAGACACTAGGATAAAATAAGGAACACATACATTATAAAGAAATCACATTAGGATTCTCTTTTTAAGCTGTTCCTTACAACACTAGTGCTTAGGAAATCTATTGGAGGCAGAAGCAGTCAAGGGTAGCCTAGGGTTAGGGTTAGGCTTAGGGTTAGGCTTAGGGTACGGCTTAGGGTACGGGTTTGGGGAGGGGTTCGGGTACGGCGTAGGGTATTGGTTAGGGTTAGGGTTAGGGTTAGTGTTAGGGTTAGGGCTCGGTTTAGGGTACGGGTTAGGATTAGGGTACGTGTTAGGGTTAGGGTAGGGGTTAGGGTTAGGGTACGCGTTAGGGTTAGGGTAGTTATTAAACCTATCCCACTCTCTAGATACCCCTTAGCACGTAAAGGAATATTATTTGGGGGTCCAGCCATGGAGAAGAGTTTAGACACTAGGATAAAATAAGGAACACATACATTATAAAGAAATCACATTAGGATTCTCTTTTTAAGCTGTTCCTTCAAACACTAGTGCTTAGGAAATCTATTGGAGGCAGAAGCAGTCAAGGGTAGCCTAGGGTTAGTGTTAGGCTTAGGGTTAGGCTTAGGGTACGGCTTAGGGTACGGGTTCGGGGAGGGGTCGGGTACGGCGTAGGGTATGGGTTAGGGTTAGGGTTAGGGTTAGTGTTAGGGTTAGGGCTCGGTTTAGGGTACGGGTTAGGATTAGGGTACATGTTAGGGTTAGGGTAGGTGTTAGGGTTAGGGTACGCGTTAGGGTTAGGGTAGTTATTAAACCTATCCCACTCTCTAGATACCCCTTAGCACGTAAAGGAATATTATTTGGGGGTCCAGCCATGGAGAAGAGTTTAGACACTAGGATAAAATAAGGAACACATACATTATAAAGAAATCACATTAGGATTCTCTTTTTAAGCTGTTCCTTGAAACACTAGTGCTTAGGAAATCTATTGGAGGCAGAAGCAGTCAAGGGTAGCCTAGGGTTAGGGTTAGGCTTAGGGTTAGGGTTAGGGTACGGCTTAGGGTAGGGGTTCGGGGAGGGGTTCGGGTACGGCGTAGGGTATGGGTTAGGGTTAGGGTTAGGGTTAGTGTTAGGGTTAGGGCTCGGTTTAGGGTACGGGTTAGGATTAGGGTACGTGTTAGGGTTAGGGTAGGGGTTAGGGTTAGGGTACGCGTTAGGGTTAGGGTAGTTATTAAACCTATCCCACTCTCTAGATACCCCTTAGCACGTAAAGGAATATTATTTGGGGGTCCAGCCATGGAGAAGAGTTTAGACACTAGGATAAGATAAGGAACACACCCATTATAAAGAAATCACATTAGGATTCTCTTTTTAAGCTGTTCCTTCAAACACTAGTGCTTAGGAAATCTATTGGAGGCAGAAGCAGTCAAGGGTAGCCTAGGGTTAGGGTTAGGCTTAGGGTTAGGCTTAGGGTACGGCTTAGGGTTCGGGTACGGCGTAGGGTATGGGTTAGGGTTAGGGTTAGGGTTAGTGTTAGGGTTAGGGCTCGGTTTAGGGTACGGGTTAGGATTAGGGTACGTGTTAGGGTTAGGGTAGGGGTTAGGGTTAGGGTACGCGTTAGGGTTAGGGTAGTTATTAAACCTATCCCACTCTCTAGATACCCCTTAGCACGTAAAGGAATATTATTTGGGGGTCCAGCCATGGAGAAGAGTTTAGACACTAGGATAAAATAAGGAACACATACATTATAAAGAAATCACATTAGGATTCTCTTTTTAAGCTGTTCCTTACAACACTAGTGCTTAGGAAATCTATTGGAGGCAGAAGCAGTCAAGGGTAGCCTAGGGTTAGGGTTAGGCTTAGGGTTAGGGTTAGGGTATGGCTTAGGGTAGCGGTTCGGGGAGGGGTTCGGGTACGGCGTAGGGTATGGGTTAGGGTTAGGGTTAGGGTTAGTGTTAGGGTTAGGGCTCGGTTTAGGGTACGGGTTAGGATTAGGGTACGTGTTAGGGTTAGGGTAGGGGTTAGGGTTAGGGTACGCGTTAGGGTTAGGGTAGTTATTAAACCTATCCCACTCTCTAGATACCCCTTAGCACGTAAAGGAATATTATTTGGGGGTCCAGCCATGGAGAAGAGTTTAGACACTAGGATAAGATAAGGAACACACCCATTATAAAGAAATCACATTAGGATTCTCTTTTTAAGCTGTTCCTTCAAACACTAGTGCTTAGGAAATCTATTGGAGGCAGAAGCAGTCAAGGGTAGCCTAGGGTTAGGGTTAGGCTTAGGGTTAGGCTTAGGGTACGGCTTAGGGTTCGGGTACGGCGTAGGGTATGGGTTAGGGTTAGGGTTAGGGTTAGTGTTAGGGTTAGGGCTCGGTTTAGGGTACGGGTTAGGATTAGGGTACGTGTTAGGGTTAGGGTAGGTGTTAGGGTTAGGGTACGCGTTAGGGTTAGGGTAGTTATTAAACCTATCCCACTCTCTAGATACCCCTTAGCACGTAAAGGAATATTATTTGGGGGTCCAGCCATGGAGAAGAGTTTAGACACTAGGATAAGATAAGGAACACATACATTATAAAGAAATCACATTAGGATTCTCTTTTTAAGCTGTTCCTTCAAACACTAGTGCTTAGGAAATCTATTGGAGGCAGAAGCAGTCAAGGGTAGCCTAGGGTTAGGGTTAGGCTTAGGGTTAGGCTTAGGGTATGGCTTAGGGTACGGGTTCGGGGAGGGGTTCGGGTACGGCATAGGGTATGGGTTAGGGTTAGGGTTAGGGTTAGTGTTAGGGTTAGGGCTCGGTTTAGGGTACGGGTTAGGATTAGGGTACGTGTTAGGGTTAGGGTAGGTGTTAGGGTTAGGGAACGCGTTAGGGTTAGGGTAGTTATTAAACCTATCCCACTCTCTAGATACCCCTTAGCATGTAAAGGAATATTATTTGCGGGTCCAGCCATGGAGAAGAGTTTAGACACTAGGATAAAATAAGGAACACATACATTATAAAGAAATCACATTAGGATTCTCTTTTTAAGCTGTTCCTTAAAACACTAGTGCTTAGGAAATCTATTGGAGGCAGAAGCAGTCAAGGGTAGCCTAGGGTTAGGGTTAGGCTTAGGGTTAGGCTTAGGGTACGGCTTAGGGTTCGGGTACGGCGTAGGGTATGGGTTAGGGTTAGGGTTAGGGTTAGTGTTAGGGTTAGGGCTCGGTTTAGGGTACGGGTTAGGATTAGGGTACGTGTTAGGGTTAGGGTAGGTGTTAGGGTTAGGGTACGCGTTAGGGTTAGGGTAGTTATTAAACCTATCCCACTCTCTAGATACCCCTTAGCACGTAAAGGAATATTATTTGCGGGTCCAGCCATGGAGAAGAGTTTAGACACTAGGATAAAATAAGGAACACATACATTATAAAGAAATCACATTAGGATTCTCTTTTTAAGCTGTTCCTTAAAACACTAGTGCTTAGGAAATCTATTGGAGGCAGAAGCAGTCAAGGGTAGCCTAGGGTTAGGGTTAGGCTTAGGGTTAGGGTTAGGGTACGGCTTAGGGTACGGGTTCGGGGAGGGGTTCGGGTACGGCGTAGGGTATGGGTTAGGGTTAGGGTTAGGGTTAGTGTTAGGGTTAGGGCTCGGTTTAGGGTACGGGTTAGGATTAGGGTACGTGTTAGGGTTAGGGTAGGGGTTAGGGTTAGGGTACGCGTTAGGGTTAGGGTAGTTATTAAACCTATCCCACTCTCTAGATACCCCTTAGCACGTAAAGGAATATTATTTGGGGGTGCAGCCATGGAGAAGAGTTTAGACACTAGGATAAGATAAGGAACACACCCATTATAAAGAAATCACATTAGGATTCTCTTTTTAAGCTGTTCCTTACAACACTAGTGCTTAGGAAATCTATTGGAGGCAGAAGCAGTCAAGGGTAGCCTAGGGTTAGGGTTAGGCTTAGGGTTAGGCTTAGGGTACGGCTTAGGGTAGGGGTTCGGGGAGGGGTTCGGGTACGGCGTAGGGTATGGGTTAGGGTTAGGGTTAGGGTTAGTGTTAGGGTTAGGGCTCGGTTTAGGGTACGGGTTAGGATTAGGGTACGTGTTAGGGTTAGGGTAGGGGTTAGGGTTAGGGTACGCGTTAGGGTTAGGGTAGTTATTAAACCTATCCCACTCTCTAGATACCCCTTAGCACGTAAAGGAATATTATTTGGGGGTCCAGCCATGGAGAAGAGTTTAGACACTAGGATAAGATAAGGAACACACCCATTATAAAGAAATCACATTAGGATTCTCTTTTTAAGCTGTTCCTTCAAACACTAGTGCTTAGGAAATCTATTGGAGGCAGAAGCAGTCAAGGGTAGCCTAGGGTTAGGGTTAGGCTTAGGGTTAGGCTTAGGGTACGGCTTAGGGTACGGGTTCGGGGAGGGGTTCGGGTACGGCGTAGGGTATGGGTTTGGGTTAGGGTTAGTGTTAGGGTTAGGGCTCGGTTTAGGGTACGGGTTAGGATTAGGGTACGTGTTAGGGTTAGGGTAGGTGTTAGGGTTAGGGTACGCGTTATGGTTAGGGTAGTTATTAAACCTATCCCACTCTCTAGATACCCCTTAGCACGTAAAGGAATATTATTTGGGGGTCCAGCCATGGAGAAGAGTTTAGACACTAGGATAAAATAAGGAACACATACATTATAAAGAAATCACATTAGGATTCTCTTTTTAAGCTGTTCCTTACAACACTAGTGCTTAGGAAATCTATTGGAGGCAGAAGCAGTCAAGGGTAGCCTAGGGTTAGGGTTAGGCTTAGGGTTAGGGTTAGGGTATGGCTTAGGGTAGGGGTTCGGGGAGGGGTTCGGGTACGGCGTAGGGTATGGGTTAGGGTTAGGGTTAGGGTTAGTGTTAGGGTTAGGGCTCGGTTTAGGGTACGGGTTAGGATTAGGGTACGTGTTAGGGTTAGGGTAGGGGTTAGGGTTAGGGTACGCGTTAGGGTTAGGGTAGTTATTAAACCTATCCCACTCTCTAGATACCCCTTAGCACGTAAAGGAATATTATTTGGGGGTCCAGCCATGGAGAAGAGTTTAGACACTAGGATAAGATAAGGAACACACCCATTATAAAGAAATCACATTAGGATTCTCTTTTTAAGCTGTTCCTTCAAACACTAGTGCTTAGGAAATCTATTGGAGGCAGAAGCAGTCAAGGGTAGCCTAGGGTTAGGGTTAGGCTTAGGGTTAGGCTTAGGGTACGGCTTAGGGTTCGGGTACGGCGTAGGGTATGGGTTAGGGTTAGGGTTAGGGTTAGTGTTAGGGTTAGGGCTCGGTTTAGGGTACGGGTTAGGATTAGGGTACGTGTTAGGGTTAGGGTAGGTGTTAGGGTTAGGGTACGCGTTAGGGTTAGGGTAGTTATTAAACCTATCCCACTCTCTAGATACCCCTTAGCACGTAAAGGAATATTATTTGGGGGTCCAGCCATGGAGAAGAGTTTAGACACTAGGATAAGATAAGGAACACATACATTATAAAGAAATCACATTAGGATTCTCTTTTTAAGCTGTTCCTTCAAACACTAGTGCTTAGGAAATCTATTGGAGGCAGAAGCAGTCAAGGGTAGCCTAGGGTTAGGGTTAGGCTTAGGGTTAGGCTTAGGGTATGGCTTAGGGTACGGGTTCGGGGAGGGGTTCGGGTACGGCATAGGGTATGGGTTAGGGTTAGGGTTAGGGTTAGTGTTAGGGTTAGGGCTCGGTTTAGGGTACGGGTTAGGATTAGGGTACGTGTTAGGGTTAGGGTAGGTGTTAGGGTTAGGGTACGCGTTAGGGTTAGGGTAGTTATTAAACCTATCCCACTCTCTAGATACCCCTTAGCACGTAAAGGAATATTATTTGCGGGTCCAGCCATGGAGAAGAGTTTAGACACTAGGATAAAATAAGGAACACATACATTATAAAGAAATCACATTAGGATTCTCTTTTTAAGCTGTTCCTTAAAACACTAGTGCTTAGGAAATCTATTGGAGGCAGAAGCAGTCAAGGGTAGCCTAGGGTTAGGGTTAGGCTTAGGGTTAGGGTTAGGGTACGGCTTAGGGTACGGGTTCGGGGAGGGGTTCGGGTACGGCGTAGGGTATGGGTTAGGGTTAGGGTTAGGGTTAGTGTTAGGGTTAGGGCTCGGTTTAGGGTACGGGTTAGGATTAGGGTACGTGTTAGGGTTAGGGTAGGGGTTAGGGTTAGGGTACGCGTTAGGGTTAGGGTAGTTATTAAACCTATCCCACTCTCTAGATACCCCTTAGCACGTAAAGGAATATTATTTGGGGGTGCAGCCATGGAGAAGAGTTTAGACACTAGGATAAGATAAGGAACACACCCATTATAAAGAAATCACATTAGGATTCTCTTTTTAAGCTGTTCCTTACAACACTAGTGTTTAGGAAATCTATTGGAGGCAGAAGCAGTCAAGGGTAGCCTAGGGTTAGGGTTAGGCTTAGGGTTAGGCTTAGGGTACGGCTTAGGGTAGGGGTTCGGGGAGGGGTTCGGGTACGGCGTAGGGTATGGGTTAGGGTTAGGGTTAGGGTTAGTGTTAGGGTTAGGGCTCGGTTTAGGGTACGGGTTAGGATTAGGGTACGTGTTAGGGTTAGGGTAGGGGTTAGGGTTAGGGTACGCGTTAGGGTTAGGGTAGTTATTAAACCTATCCCACTCTCTAGATACCCCTTAGCACGTAAAGGAATATTATTTGGGGGTCCAGCCATGGAGAAGAGTTTAGACACTAGGATAAGATAAGGAACACACCCATTATAAAGAAATCACATTAGGATTCTCTTTTTAAGCTGTTCCTTCAAACACTAGTGCTTAGGAAATCTATTGGAGGCAGAAGCAGTCAAGGGTAGCCTAGGGTTACGGTTAGGCTTAGGGTTAGGCTTAGGGTACGGCTTAGGGTACGGGTTCGGGGAGGGGTTCGGGTACGGCGTAGGGTATGGGTTAGGGTTAGGGTTAGTGTTAGGGTTAGGGCTCGGTTTAGGGTACGGGTTAGGATTAGGGTACGTGTTAGGGTTAGGGTAGGTGTTAGGGTTAGGGTACGCGTTATGGTTAGGGTAGTTATTAAACCTATCCCACTCTCTAGATACCCCTTAGCACGTAAAGGAATATTATTTGGGGGTCCAGCCATGGAGAAGAGTTTAGACACTAGGATAAAATAAGGAACACATACATTATAAAGAAATCACATTAGGATTCTCTTTTTAAGCTGTTCCTTACAACACTAGTGCTTAGGAAATCTATTGGAGGCAGAAGCAGTCAAGGGTAGCCTAGGGTTAGGGTTAGGCTTAGGGTTAGGGTTAGGGTACGGCTTAGGGTAGGGGTTCGGGGAGGGGTTCGGGTACGGCGTAGGGTATGGGTTAGGGTTAGGGTTAGGGTTAGTGTTAGGGTTAGGGCTCGGTTTAGGGTACTGGGTTAGGATTAGGGTACGTGTTAGGGTTAGGGTAGGGGTTAGGGTTAGGGTACGCGTTAGGGTTAGGGTAGTTATTAAACCTATCCCACTCTCTAGATACCCCTTAGCACGTAAAGGAATATTATTTGGGGGTCCAGCCATGGAGAAGAGTTTAGACACTAGGATAAGATAAGGAACACACCCATTATAAAGAAATCACATTAGGATTCTTTTGTAAGCTGTTCCTTCAAACACTAGTGCTTAGGAAATCTATTGGAGGCAGAAGCAGTCAAGGGTAGCCTAGGGTTAGGGTTAGGCTTAGGGTTAGGCTTAGGGTACGGCTTAGGGTTCGGGTACGGCGTAGGGTATGGGTTAGGGTTAGGGTTAGGGTTAGTGTTAGGGTTAGGGCTCGGTTTAGGGTACGGGTTAGGATTAGGGTACGTGTTAGGGTTAGGGTAGGTGTTAGGGTTAGGGTACGCGTTAGGGTTAGGGTAGTTATTAAACCTATCCCACTCTCTAGATACCCCTTAGCACGTAAAGGAATATTATTTGGGGGTCCAGCCATGGAGAAGAGTTTAGACACTAGGATAAGATAAGGAACACACCCATTATAAAGAAATCACATTAGGATTCTCTTTTTAAGCTGTTCCTTCAAACACTAGTGCTTAGGAAATCTATTGGAGGCAGAAGCAGTCAAGGGTAGCCTAGGGTTAGGGTTAGGCTTAGGGTTAGGCTTAGGGTACGGCTTAGGGTTCGGGTACGGCGTAGGGTATGGGTTAGGGTTAGGGTTAGGGTTAGTGTTAGGGTTAGGGCTCGGTTTAGGGTACGGGTTAGGATTAGGGTACGTGTTAGGGTTAGGGTAGGTGTTAGGGTTAGGGTACGCGTTAGGGTTAGGGTAGTTATTAAACCTATCCCACTCTCTAGATACCCCTTAGCACGTAAAGGAATATTATTTGCGGGTCCAGCCATGGAGAAGAGTTTAGACACTAGGATAAAATAAGGAACACATACATTATAAAGAAATCACATTAGGATTCTCTTTTTAAGCTGTTCCTTAAAACACTAGTGCTTAGGAAATCTATTGGAGGCAGAAGCAGTCAAGGGTAGCCTAGGGTTAGGGTTAGGCTTAGGGTTAGGCTTAGGGTACGGCTTAGGGTTCGGGTACGGCGTAGGGTATGGGTTAGGGTTAGGGTTAGGGTTAGTGTTAGGGTTAGGGCTCGGTTTAGGGTACGGGTTAGGATTAGGGTACGTGTTAGGGTTAGGGTAGGTGTTAGGGTTAGGGTACGCGTTAGGGTTAGGGTAGTTATTAAACCTATCCCACTCTCTAGATACCCCTTAGCACGTAAAGGAATATTATTTGCGGGTCCAGCCATGGAGAAGAGTTTAGACACTAGGATAAAATAAGGAACACATACATTATAAAGAAATCACATTAGGATTCTCTTTTTAAGCTGTTCCTTAAAACACTAGTGCTTAGGAAATCTATTGGTGGCAGAAGCAGTCAAGGGTAGCCTAGGGTTAGGGTTAGGCTTAGGGTTAGGGTTAGGGTACGGCTTAGGGTACGGGTTCGGGGAGGGGTTCGGGTACGGCGTAGGGTATGGGTTAGGGTTAGGGTTAGGGTTAGTGTTAGGGTTAGGGCTCGGTTTAGGGTACGGGTTAGGATTAGGGTACGTGTTAGGGTTAGGGTAGGGGTTAGGGTTAGGGTACGCGTTAGGGTTAGGGTAGTTATTAAACCTATCCCACTCTCTAGATACCCCTTAGCACGTAAAGGAATATTATTTGGGGGTCCAGCCATGGAGAAGAGTTTAGACACTAGGATAAGATAAGGAACACACCCATTATAAAGAAATCACATTAGGATTCTCTTTTTAAGCTGTTCCTTCAAACACTAGTGCTTAGGAAATCTATTGGAGGCAGAAGCAGTCAAGGGTAGCCTAGGGTTAGGGTTAGGCTTAGGGTTAGGCTTAGGGTACGGCTTAGGGTACGGGTTCGGGGAGGGGTTCGGGTACGGCGTAGGGTATGGGTTAGGGTTAGGGTTAGTGTTAGGGTTAGGGCTCGGTTTAGGGTACGGGTTAGGATTAGGGTACGTGTTAGGGTTAGGGTAGGTGTTAGGGTTAGGGTACGCGTTATGGTTAGGGTAGTTATTAAACCTATCCCACTCTCTAGATACCCCTTAGCACGTAAAGGAATATTATTTGGGGGTCCAGCCATGGAGAAGAGTTTAGACACTAGGATAAGATAAGGAACACACCCATTATAAAGAAATCACATTAGGATTCTCTTTTTAAGCTGTTCCTTCAAACACTAGTGCTTAGGAAATCTATTGGAGGCAGAAGCAGTCAAGGGTAGCCTAGGGTTAGGGTTAGGCTTAGGGTTAGGCTTAGGGTACGGCTTAGGGTTCGGGTACGGCGTAGGGTATGGGTTAGGGTTAGGGTTAGGGTTAGTGTTAGGGTTAGGGCTCGGTTTAGGGTACGGGTTAGGATTAGGGTACGTGTTAGTGTTAGGGTAGGGGTTAGGGTTAGGGTACGCGTTAGGGTTAGGGTAGTTATTAAACCTATCCCACTCTCTAGATACCCCTTAGCACGTAAAGGAATATTATTTGGGGGTGCAGCCATGGAGAAGAGTTTAGACACTAGGATAAAATAAGGAACACATACATTATAAAGAAATCACATTAGGATTCTCTTTTTAAGCTGTTCCTTACAACACTAGTGCTTAGGAAATCTATTGGAGGCAGAAGCAGTCAAGGGTAGCCTAGGGTTAGGGTTAGGCTTAGGGTTAGGGTTAGGGTACGGCTTAGGGTACGGGTTCGGGGAGGGGTTCGGGTACGGCGTAGGGTATGGGTTAGGGTTAGGGTTAGGGTTAGTGTTAGGGTTAGGGCTCGGTTTAGGGTACGGGTTAGGATTAGGGTACGTGTTAGGGTTAGGGTAGGGGTTAGGGTTAGGGTACGCGTTAGGGTTAGGGTAGTTATTAAACCTATCCCACTCTCTAGATACCCCTTAGCACGTAAAGGAATATTATTTGGGGGTGCAGCCATGGAGAAGAGTTTAGACACTAGGATAAGATAAGGAACACACCCATTATAAAGAAATCACATTAGGATTCTCTTTTTAAGCTGTTCCTTACAACACTAGTGTTTAGGAAATCTATTGGAGGCAGAAGCAGTCAAGGGTAGCCTAGGGTTAGGGTTAGGCTTAGGGTTAGGCTTAGGGTACGGCTTAGGGTAGGGGTTCGGGGAGGGGTTCGGGTACGGCGTAGGGTATGGGTTAGGGTTAGGGTTAGGGTTAGTGTTAGGGTTAGGGCTCGGTTTAGGGTACGGGTTAGGATTAGGGTACGTGTTAGGGTTAGGGTAGGGGTTAGGGTTAGGGTACGCGTTAGGGTTAGGGTAGTTATTAAACCTATCCCACTCTCTAGATACCCCTTAGCACGTAAAGGAATATTATTTGGGGGTCCAGCCATGGAGAAGAGTTTAGACACTAGGATAAGATAAGGAACACACCCATTATAAAGAAATCACATTAGGATTCTCTTTTTAAGCTGTTCCTTCAAACACTAGTGCTTAGGAAATCTATTGGAGGCAGAAGCAGTCAAGGGTAGCCTAGGGTTACGGTTAGGCTTAGGGTTAGGCTTAGGGTACGGCTTAGGGTACGGGTTCGGGGAGGGGTTCGGGTACGGCGTAGGGTATGGGTTAGGGTTAGGGTTAGTGTTAGGGTTAGGGCTCGGTTTAGGGTACGGGTTAGGATTAGGGTACGTGTTAGGGTTAGGGTAGGTGTTAGGGTTAGGGTACGCGTTATGGTTAGGGTAGTTATTAAACCTATCCCACTCTCTAGATACCCCTTAGCACGTAAAGGAATATTATTTGGGGGTCCAGCCATGGAGAAGAGTTTAGACACTAGGATAAAATAAGGAACACATACATTATAAAGAAATCACATTAGGATTCTCTTTTTAAGCTGTTCCTTACAACACTAGTGCTTAGGAAATCTATTGGAGGCAGAAGCAGTCAAGGGTAGCCTAGGGTTAGGGTTAGGCTTAGGGTTAGGGTTAGGGTACGGCTTAGGGTAGGGGTTCGGGGAGGGGTTCGGGTACGGCGTAGGGTATGGGTTAGGGTTAGGGTTAGGGTTAGTGTTAGGGTTAGGGCTCGGTTTAGGGTACGGGTTAGGATTAGGGTACGTGTTAGGGTTAGGGTAGGGGTTAGGGTTAGGGTACGCGTTAGGGTTAGGGTAGTTATTAAACCTATCCCACTCTCTAGATACCCCTTAGCACGTAAAGGAATATTATTTGGGGGTCCAGCCATGGAGAAGAGTTTAGACACTAGGATAAGATAAGGAACACACCCATTATAAAGAAATCACATTAGGATTCTTTTTGTAAGCTGTTCCTTCAAACACTAGTGCTTAGGAAATCTATTGGAGGCAGAAGCAGTCAAGGGTAGCCTAGGGTTAGGGTTAGGCTTAGGGTTAGGCTTAGGGTACGGCTTAGGGTTCGGGTACGGCGTAGGGTATGGGTTAGGGTTAGGGTTAGGGTTAGTGTTAGGGTTAGGGCTCGGTTTAGGGTACGGGTTAGGATTAGGGTACGTGTTAGGGTTAGGGTAGGTGTTAGGGTTAGGGTACGCGTTAGGGTTAGGGTAGTTATTAAACCTATCCCACTCTCTAGATACCCCTTAGCACGTAAAGGAATATTATTTG
This sequence comes from Balaenoptera ricei, assembly GCF_028023285.1. Taxonomy (NCBI): domain Eukaryota; kingdom Metazoa; phylum Chordata; class Mammalia; order Artiodactyla; family Balaenopteridae; genus Balaenoptera; species Balaenoptera ricei. The sequence continues at coordinate 66,756 of NW_026777785.1, forward strand.
GGGGTCCAGCCATGGAGAAGAGTTTAGACACTAGGATAAGATAAGGAACACACCCATTATAAAGAAATCACATTAGGATTCTCTTTTTAAGCTGTTCCTTCAAACACTAGTGCTTAGGAAATCTATTGGAGGCAGAAGCAGTCAAGGGTAGCCTAGGGTTAGGGTTAGGCTTAGGGTTAGGCTTAGGGTACGGCTTAGGGTTCGGGTACGGCGTAGGGTATGGGTTAGGGTTAGGGTTAGGGTTAGTGTTAGGGTTAGGGCTCGGTTTAGGGTACGGGTTAGGATTAGGGTACGTGTTAGGGTTAGGGTAGGTGTTAGGGTTAGGGTACGCGTTAGGGTTAGGGTAGTTATTAAACCTATCCCACTCTCTAGATACCCCTTAGCACGTAAAGGAATATTATTTGCGGGTCCAGCCATGGAGAAGAGTTTAGACACTAGGATAAAATAAGGAACACATACATTATAAAGAAATCACATTAGGATTCTCTTTTTAAGCTGTTCCTTAAAACACTAGTGCTTAGGAAATCTATTGGAGGCAGAAGCAGTCAAGGGTAGCCTAGGGTTAGGGTTAGGCTTAGGGTTAGGCTTAGGGTACGGCTTAGGGTTCGGGTACGGCGTAGGGTATGGGTTAGGGTTAGGGTTAGGGTTAGTGTTAGGGTTAGGGCTCGGTTTAGGGTACGGGTTAGGATTAGGGTACGTGTTAGGGTTAGGGTAGGTGTTAGGGTTAGGGTACGCGTTAGGGTTAGGGTAGTTATTAAACCTATCCCACTCTCTAGATACCCCTTAGCACGTAAAGGAATATTATTTGCGGGTCCAGCCATGGAGAAGAGTTTAGACACTAGGATAAAATAAGGAACACATACATTATAAAGAAATCACATTAGGATTCTCTTTTTAAGCTGTTCCTTAAAACACTAGTGCTTAGGAAATCTATTGGTGGCAGAAGCAGTCAAGGGTAGCCTAGGGTTAGGGTTAGGCTTAGGGTTAGGGTTAGGGTACGGCTTAGGGTACGGGTTCGGGGAGGGGTTCGGGTACGGCGTAGGGTATGGGTTAGGGTTAGGGTTAGGGTTAGTGTTAGGGTTAGGGCTCGGTTTAGGGTACGGGTTAGGATTAGGGTACGTGTTAGGGTTAGGGTAGGGGTTAGGGTTAGGGTACGCGTTAGGGTTAGGGTAGTTATTAAACCTATCCCACTCTCTAGATACCCCTTAGCACGTAAAGGAATATTATTTGGGGGTCCAGCCATGGAGAAGAGTTTAGACACTAGGATAAGATAAGGAACACACCCATTATAAAGAAATCACATTAGGATTCTCTTTTTAAGCTGTTCCTTCAAACACTAGTGCTTAGGAAATCTATTGGAGGCAGAAGCAGTCAAGGGTAGCCTAGGGTTAGGGTTAGGCTTAGGGTTAGGCTTAGGGTACGGCTTAGGGTACGGGTTCGGGGAGGGGTTCGGGTACGGCGTAGGGTATGGGTTAGGGTTAGGGTTAGTGTTAGGGTTAGGGCTCGGTTTAGGGTACGGGTTAGGATTAGGGTACGTGTTAGGGTTAGGGTAGGTGTTAGGGTTAGGGTACGCGTTATGGTTAGGGTAGTTATTAAACCTATCCCACTCTCTAGATACCCCTTAGCACGTAAAGGAATATTATTTGGGGGTCCAGCCATGGAGAAGAGTTTAGACACTAGGATAAAATAAGGAACACATACATTATAAAGAAATCACATTAGGATTCTCTTTTTAAGCTGTTCCTTACAACACTAGTGCTTAGGAAATCTATTGGAGGCAGAAGCAGTCAAGGGTAGCCTAGGGTTAGGGTTAGGCTTAGGGTTAGGGTTAGGGTACGGCTTAGTGTAGGGGTTCGGGGAGGGGTTCGGGTACGGCGTAGGGTATGGGTTAGGGTTAGGGTTAGGGTTAGTGTTAGGGTTAGGGCTCGGTTTAGGGTACGGGTTAGGATTAGGGTACGTGTTAGGGTTAGGGTAGGGGTTAGGGTTAGGGTACGCGTTAGGGTTAGGGTAGTTATTAAACCTATCCCACTCTCTAGATACCCCTTAGCACGTAAAGGAATATTATTTGGGGGTCCAGCCATGGAGAAGAGTTTAGACACTAGGATAAGATAAGGAACACACCCATTATAAAGAAATCACATTAGGATTCTCTTTTTAAGCTGTTCCTTCAAACACTAGTGCTTAGGAAATCTATTGGAGGCAGAAGCAGTCAAGGGTAGCCTAGGGTTAGGGTTAGGCTTAGGGTTAGGCTTAGGGTACGGCTTAGGGTTCGGGTACGGCGTAGGGTATGGGTTAGGGTTAGGGTTAGGGTTAGTGTTAGGGTTAGGGCTCGGTTTAGGGTACGGGTTAGGATTAGGGTACGTGTTAGGGTTAGGGTAGGTGTTAGGGTTAGGGTACGCGTTAGGGTTAGGGTAGTTATTAAACCTATCCCACTCTCTAGATACCCCTTAGCACGTAAAGGAATATTATTTGGGGGTCCAGCCATGGAGAAGAGTTTAGACACTAGGATAAGATAAGGAACACATACATTATAAAGAAATCACATTAGGATTCTCTTTTTAAGCTATTCCTTCAAACACTAGTGCTTAGGAAATCTATTGGAGGCAGAAGCAGTCAAGGGTAGCCTAGGGTTAGGGTTAGGCTTAGGGTTAGGCTTAGGGTATGGCTTAGGGTACGGGTTCGGGGAGGGGTTCGGGTACGGCATAGGGTATGGGTTAGGGTTAGGGTTAGGGTTAGTGTTAGGGTTAGGGCTCGGTTTAGGGTACGGGTTAGGATTAGGGTACGTGTTAGGGTTAGGGTAGGTGTTAGGGTTAGGGTACGCGTTAGGGTTAGGGTAGTTATTAAACCTATCCCACTCTCTAGATACCCCTTAGCACGTAAAGGAATATTATTTGCGGGTCCAGCCATGGAGAAGAGTTTAGACACTAGGATAAAATAAGGAACACATACATTATAAAGAAATCACATTAGGATTCTCTTTTTAAGCTGTTCCTTAAAACACTAGTGCTTAGGAAATCTATTGGAGGCAGAAGCAGTCAAGGGTAGCCTAGGGTTAGGGTTAGGCTTAGGGTTAGGCTTAGGGTACGGCTTAGGGTTCGGGTATGGCGTAGGGTATGGGTTAGGGTTAGGGTTAGGGTTAGTGTTAGGGTTAGGGCTCGGTTTAGGGTACGGGTTAGGATTAGGGTACGTGTTAGGGTTAGGGTAGGTGTTAGGGTTAGGGTACGCGTTAGGGTTAGGGTAGTTATTAAACCTATCCCACTCTCTAGATACCCCTTAGCACGTAAAGGAATATTATTTGCGGGTCCAGCCATGGAGAAGAGTTTAGACACTAGGATAAAATAAGGAACACATACATTATAAAGAAATCACATTAGGATTCTCTTTTTAAGCTGTTCCTTAAAACACTAGTGCTTAGGAAATCTATTGGTGGCAGAAGCAGTCAAGGGTAGCCTAGGGTTAGGGTTAGGCTTAGGGTTAGGGTTAGGGTACGGCTTCGGGTACGGGTTCGGGGAGGGGTTCGGGTACGGCGTAGGGTATGGGTTAGGGTTAGGGTTAGGGTTAGTGTTAGGGTTAGGGCTCGGTTTAGGGTACGGGTTAGGATTAGGGTACGTGTTAGGGTTAGGGTAGGGGTTAGGGTTAGGGTACGCGTTAGGGTTAGGGTAGTTATTAAACCTATCCCACTCTCTAGATACCCCTTAGCACGTAAAGGAATATTATTTGGGGGTGCAGCCATGGAGAAGAGTTTAGACACTAGGATAAGATAAGGAACACACCCATTATAAAGAAATCACATTAGGATTCTCTTTTTAAGCTGTTCCTTACAACACTAGTGCTTAGGAAATCTATTGGAGGCAGAAGCAGTCAAGGGTAGCCTAGGGTTAGGGTTAGGCTTAGGGTTAGGCTTAGGGTACGGCTTAGGGTAGGGGTTCGGGGAGGGGTTCGGGTACGGCGTAGGGTATGGGTTAGGGTTAGGGTTAGGGTTAGTGTTAGGGTTAGGGCTCGGTTTAGGGTACGGGTTAGGATTAGGGTACGTGTTAGGGTTAGGGTAGGGGTTAGGGTTAGGGTACGCGTTAGGGTTAGGGTAGTTATTAAACCTATCCCACTCTCTAGATACCCCTTAGCACGTAAAGGAATATTATTTGGGGGTCCAGCCATGGAGAAGAGTTTAGACACTAGGATAAGATAAGGAACACACCCATTATAAAGAAATCACATTAGGATTCTCTTTTTAAGCTGTTCCTTCAAACACTAGTGCTTAGGAAATCTATTGGAGGCAGAAGCAGTCAAGGGTAGCCTAGGGTTAGGGTTAGGCTTAGGGTTAGGCTTAGGGTACGGCTTAGGGTACGGGTTCGGGGAGGGGTTCGGGTACGGCGTAGGGTATGGGTTAGGGTTAGGGTTAGTGTTAGGGTTAGGGCTCGGTTTAGGGTACGGGTTAGGATTAGGGTACGTGTTAGGGTTAGGGTAGGGGTTAGGGTTAGGGTACGCGTTAGGGTTAGGGTAGTTATTAAACCTATCCCACTCTCTAGATACCCCTTAGCACGTAAAGGAATATTATTTGGGGGTCCAGCCATGGAGAAGAGTTTAGACACTAGGATAAAATAAGGAACACATACATTATAAAGAAATCACATTAGGATTCTCTTTTTAAGCTGTTCCTTACAACACTAGTGCTTAGGAAATCTATTGGAGGCAGAAGCAGTCAAGGGTAGCCTAGGGTTAGGGTTAGGCTTAGGGTTAGGGTTAGGGTATGGCTTAGGGTAGGGGTTCGGGGAGGGGTTCGGGTACGGCGTAGGGTATGGGTTAGGGTTAGGGTTAGGGTTAGTGTTAGGGTTAGGGCTCGGTTTAGGGTACGGGTTAGGATTAGGGTACGTGTTAGGGTTAGGGTAGGGGTTAGGGTTAGGGTACGCGTTAGGGTTAGGGTAGTTATTAAACCTATCCCACTCTCTAGATACCCCTTAGCACGTAAAGGAATATTATTTGGGGGTCCAGCCATGGAGAAGAGTTTAGACACTAGGATAAGATAAGGAACACACCCATTATAAAGAAATCACATTAGGATTCTCTTTTTAAGCTGTTCCTTCAAACACTAGTGCTTAGGAAATCTATTGGAGGCAGAAGCAGTCAAGGGTAGCCTAGGGTTAGGGTTAGGCTTAGGGTTAGGCTTAGGGTACGGCTTAGGGTTCGGGTACGGCGTAGGGTATGGGTTAGGGTTAGGGTTAGGGTTAGTGTTAGGGTTAGGGCTCGGTTTAGGGTACGGGTTAGGATTAGGGTACGTGTTAGGGTTAGGGTAGGTGTTAGGGTTAGGGTACGCGTTAGGGTTAGGGTAGTTATTAAACCTATCCCACTCTCTAGATACCCCTTAGCACGTAAAGGAATATTATTTGGGGGTCCAGCCATGGAGAAGAGTTTAGACACTAGGATAAGATAAGGAACACATACATTATAAAGAAATCACATTAGGATTCTCTTTTTAAGCTGTTCCTTCAAACACTAGTGCTTAGGAAATCTATTGGAGGCAGAAGCAGTCAAGGGTAGCCTAGGGTTAGGGTTAGGCTTAGGGTTAGGCTTAGGGTATGGCTTAGGGTACGGGTTCGGGGAGGGGTTCGGGTACGGCATAGGGTATGGGTTAGGGTTAGGGTTAGGGTTAGTGTTAGGGTTAGGGCTCGGTTTAGGGTACGGGTTAGGATTAGGGTACGTGTTAGGGTTAGGGTAGGTGTTAGGGTTAGGGAACGCGTTAGGGTTAGGGTAGTTATTAAACCTATCCCACTCTCTAGATACCCCTTAGCATGTAAAGGAATATTATTTGCGGGTCCAGCCATGGAGAAGAGTTTAGACACTAGGATAAAATAAGGAACACATACATTATAAAGAAATCACATTAGGATTCTCTTTTTAAGCTGTTCCTTAAAACACTAGTGCTTAGGAAATCTATTGGAGGCAGAAGCAGTCAAGGGTAGCCTAGGGTTAGGGTTAGGCTTAGGGTTAGGCTTAGGGTACGGCTTAGGGTTCGGGTACGGCGTAGGGTATGGGTTAGGGTTAGGGTTAGGGTTAGTGTTAGGGTTAGGGCTCGGTTTAGGGTACGGGTTAGGATTAGGGTACGTGTTAGGGTTAGGGTAGGTGTTAGGGTTAGGGTACGCGTTAGGGTTAGGGTAGTTATTAAACCTATCCCACTCTCTAGATACCCCTTAGCACGTAAAGGAATATTATTTGCGGGTCCAGCCATGGAGAAGAGTTTAGACACTAGGATAAAATAAGGAACACATACATTATAAAGAAATCACATTAGGATTCTCTTTTTAAGCTGTTCCTTAAAACACTAGTGCTTAGGAAATCTATTGGAGGCAGAAGCAGTCAAGGGTAGCCTAGGGTTAGGGTTAGGCTTAGGGTTAGGGTTAGGGTACGGCTTAGGGTACGGGTTCGGGGAGGGGTTCGGGTACGGCGTAGGGTATGGGTTAGGGTTAGGGTTAGGGTTAGTGTTAGGGTTAGGGCTCGGTTTAGGGTACGGGTTAGGATTAGGGTACGTGTTAGGGTTAGGGTAGGGGTTAGGGTTAGGGTACGCGTTAGGGTTAGGGTAGTTATTAAACCTATCCCACTCTCTAGATACCCCTTAGCACGTAAAGGAATATTATTTGGGGGTGCAGCCATGGAGAAGAGTTTAGACACTAGGATAAGATAAGGAACACACCCATTATAAAGAAATCACATTAGGATTCTCTTTTTAAGCTGTTCCTTACAACACTAGTGCTTAGGAAATCTATTGGAGGCAGAAGCAGTCAAGGGTAGCCTAGGGTTAGGGTTAGGCTTAGGGTTAGGCTTAGGGTACGGCTTAGGGTAGGGGTTCGGGGAGGGGTTCGGGTACGGCGTAGGGTATGGGTTAGGGTTAGGGTTAGGGTTAGTGTTAGGGTTAGGGCTCGGTTTAGGGTACGGGTTAGGATTAGGGTACGTGTTAGGGTTAGGGTAGGGGTTAGGGTTAGGGTACGCGTTAGGGTTAGGGTAGTTATTAAACCTATCCCACTCTCTAGATACCCCTTAGCACGTAAAGGAATATTATTTGCGGGTCCAGCCATGGAGAAGAGTTTAGACACTAGGATAAGATAAGGAACACACCCATTATAAAGAAATCACATTAGGATTCTCTTTTTAAGCTGTTCCTTCAAACACTAGTGCTTAGGAAATCTATTGGAGGCAGAAGCAGTCAAGGGTAGCCTAGGGTTAGGGTTAGGCTTAGGGTTAGGCTTAGGGTACGGCTTAGGGTTCGGGTACGGCGTAGGGTATGGGTTAGGGTTAGGGTTAGGGTTAGTGTTAGGGTTAGGGCTCGGTTTAGGGTACGGGTTAGGATTAGGGTACGTGTTAGGGTTAGGGTAGGGGTTAGGGTTAGGGTACGCGTTAGGGTTAGGGTAGTTATTAAACCTATCCCACTCTCTAGATACCCCTTAGCACGTAAAGGAATATTATTTGGGGGTCCAGCCATGGAGAAGAGTTTAGACACTAGGATAAAATAAGGAACACATACATTATAAAGAAATCACATTAGGATTCTCTTTTTAAGCTGTTCCTTACAACACTAGTGCTTAGGAAATCTATTGGAGGCAGAAGCAGTCAAGGGTAGCCTAGGGTTAGGGTTAGGCTTAGGGTTAGGGTTAGGGTATGGCTTAGGGTAGGGGTTCGGGGAGGGGTTCGGGTACGGCGTAGGGTATGGGTTAGGGTTAGGGTTAGGGTTAGTGTTAGGGTTAGGGCTCGGTTTAGGGTACGGGTTAGGATTAGGGTACGTGTTAGGGTTAGGGTAGGGGTTAGGGTTAGGGTACGCGTTAGGGTTAGGGTAGTTATTAAACCTATCCCACTCTCTAGATACCCCTTAGCACGTAAAGGAATATTATTTGGGGGTCCAGCCATGGAGAAGAGTTTAGACACTAGGATAAGATAAGGAACACACCCATTATAAAGAAATCACATTAGGATTCTCTTTTTAAGCTGTTCCTTCAAACACTAGTGCTTAGGAAATCTATTGGAGGCAGAAGCAGTCAAGGGTAGCCTAGGGTTAGGGTTAGGCTTAGGGTTAGGCTTAGGGTACGGCTTAGGGTTCGGGTACGGCGTAGGGTATGGGTTAGGGTTAGGGTTAGGGTTAGTGTTAGGGTTAGGGCTCGGTTTAGGGTACGGGTTAGGATTAGGGTACGTGTTAGGGTTAGGGTAGGTGTTAGGGTTAGGGTACGCGTTAGGGTTAGGGTAGTTATTAAACCTATCCCACTCTCTAGATACCCCTTAGCACGTAAAGGAATATTATTTGGGGGTCCAGCCATGGAGAAGAGTTTAGACACTAGGATAAGATAAGGAACACATACATTATAAAGAAATCACATTAGGATTCTCTTTTTAAGCTGTTCCTTCAAACACTAGTGCTTAGGAAATCTATTGGAGGCAGAAGCAGTCAAGGGTAGCCTAGGGTTAGGGTTAGGCTTAGGGTTAGGCTTAGGGTATGGCTTAGGGTACGGGTTCGGGGAGGGGTTCGGGTACGGCATAGGGTATGGGTTAGGGTTAGGGTTAGGGTTAGTGTTAGGGTTAGGGCTCGGTTTAGGGTACGGGTTAGGATTAGGGTACGTGTTAGGGTTAGGGTAGGTGTTAGGGTTAGGGAACGCGTTAGGGTTAGGGTAGTTATTAAACCTATCCCACTCTCTAGATACCCCTTAGCATGTAAAGGAATATTATTTGCGGGTCCAGCCATGGAGAAGAGTTTAGACACTAGGATAAAATAAGGAACACATACATTATAAAGAAATCACATTAGGATTCTCTTTTTAAGCTGTTCCTTAAAACACTAGTGCTTAGGAAATCTATTGGAGGCAGAAGCAGTCAAGGGTAGCCTAGGGTTAGGGTTAGGCTTAGGGTTAGGCTTAGGGTACGGCTTAGGGTTCGGGTACGGCGTAGGGTATGGGTTAGGGTTAGGGTTAGGGTTAGTGTTAGGGTTAGGGCTCGGTTTAGGGTACGGGTTAGGATTAGGGTACGTGTTAGGGTTAGGGTAGGTGTTAGGGTTAGGGTACGCGTTAGGGTTAGGGTAGTTATTAAACCTATCCCACTCTCTAGATACCCCTTAGCACGTAAAGGAATATTATTTGCGGGTCCAGCCATGGAGAAGAGTTTAGACACTAGGATAAAATAAGGAACACATACATTATAAAGAAATCACATTAGGATTCTCTTTTTAAGCTGTTCCTTAAAACACTAGTGCTTAGGAAATCTATTGGAGGCAGAAGCAGTCAAGGGTAGCCTAGGGTTAGGGTTAGGCTTAGGGTTAGGGTTAGGGTACGGCTTAGGGTACGGGTTCGGGGAGGGGTTCGGGTACGGCGTAGGGTATGGGTTAGGGTTAGGGTTAGGGTTAGTGTTAGGGTTAGGGCTCGGTTTAGGGTACGGGTTAGGATTAGGGTACGTGTTAGGGTTAGGGTAGGGGTTAGGGTTAGGGTACGCGTTAGGGTTAGGGTAGTTATTAAACCTATCCCACTCTCTAGATACCCCTTAGCACGTAAAGGAATATTATTTGGGGGTGCAGCCATGGAGAAGAGTTTAGACACTAGGATAAGATAAGGAACACACCCATTATAAAGAAATCATATTAGGATTCTCTTTTTAAGCTGTTCCTTACAACACTAGTGCTTAGGAAATCTATTGGAGGCAGAAGCAGTCAAGGGTAGCCTAGGGTTAGGGTTAGGCTTAGGGTTAGGCTTAGGGTACAGCTTAGGGTAGGGGTTCGGGGAGGGGTTCGGGTACGGCGTAGGGTATGGGTTAGGGTTAGGGTTAGGGTTAGTGTTAGGGTTAGGGCTCGGTTTAGGGTACGGGTTAGGATTAGGGTACGTGTTAGGGTTAGGGTAGGGGTTAGGGTTAGGGTACGCGTTAGGGTTAGGGTAGTTATTAAACCTATCCCACTCTCTAGATACCCCTTAGCACGTAAAGGAATATTATTTGGGGGTCCAGCCATGGAGAAGAGTTTAGACACTAGGATAAGATAAGGAACACACCCATTATAAAGAAATCACATTAGGATTCTCTTTTTAAGCTGTTCCTTCAAACACTAGTGCTTAGGAAATCTATTGGAGGCAGAAGCAGTCAAGGGTAGCCTAGGGTTAGGGTTAGGCTTAGGGTTAGGCTTAGGGTACGGCTTAGGGTACGGGTTCGGGGAGGGGTTCGGGTACGGCGTAGGGTATGGGTTTGGGTTAGGGTTAGTGTTAGGGTTAGGGCTCGGTTTAGGGTACGGGTTAGGATTAGGGTACGTGTTAGGGTTAGGGTAGGTGTTAGGGTTAGGGTACGCGTTATGGTTAGGGTAGTTATTAAACCTATCCCACTCTCTAGATACCCCTTAGCACGTAAAGGAATATTATTTGGGGGTCCAGCCATGGAGAAGAGTTTAGACACTAGGATAAAATAAGGAACACATACATTATAAAGAAATCACATTAGGATTCTCTTTTTAAGCTGTTCCTTACAACACTAGTGCTTAGGAAATCTATTGGAGGCAGAAGCAGTCAAGGGTAGCCTAGGGTTAGGGTTAGGCTTAGGGTTAGGGTTAGGGTATGGCTTAGGGTAGGGGTTCGGGGAGGGGTTCGGGTACGGCGTAGGGTATGGGTTAGGGTTAGGGTTAGGGTTAGTGTTAGGGTTAGGGCTCGGTTTAGGGTACGGGTTAGGATTAGGGTACGTGTTAGGGTTAGGGTAGGGGTTAGGGTTAGGGTACGCGTTAGGGTTAGGGTAGTTATTAAACCTATCCCACTCTCTAGATACCCCTTAGCACGTAAAGGAATATTATTTGGGGGTCCAGCCATGGAGAAGAGTTTAGACACTAGGATAAGATAAGGAACACACCCATTATAAAGAAATCACATTAGGATTCTCTTTTTAAGCTGTTCCTTCAAACACTAGTGCTTAGGAAATCTATTGGAGGCAGAAGCAGTCAAGGGTAGCCTAGGGTTAGGGTTAGGCTTAGGGTTAGGCTTAGGGTACGGCTTAGGGTTCGGGTACGGCGTAGGGTATGGGTTAGGGTTAGGGTTAGGGTTAGTGTTAGGGTTAGGGCTCGGTTTAGGGTACGGGTTAGGATTAGGGTACGTGTTAGGGTTAGGGTAGGGGTTAGGGTTAGGGTACGCGTTAGGGTTAGGGTAGTTATTAAACCTATCCCACTCTCTAGATACCCCTTAGCACGTAAAGGAATATTATTTGGGGGTGCAGCCATGGAGAAGAGTTTAGACACTAGGATAAGATAAGGAACACACCCATTATAAAGAAATCACATTAGGATTCTCTTTTTAAGCTGTTCCTTACAACACTAGTGTTTAGGAAATCTATTGGAGGCAGAAGCAGTCAAGGGTAGCCTAGGGTTAGGGTTAGGCTTAGGGTTAGGCTTAGGGTACGGCTTAGGGTAGGGGTTCGGGGAGGGGTTCGGGTACGGCGTAGGGTATGGGTTAGGGTTAGGGTTAGGGTTAGTGTTAGGGTTAGGGCTCGGTTTAGGGTACGGGTTAGGATTAGGGTACGTGTTAGGGTTAGGGTAGGGGTTAGGGTTAGGGTACGCGTTAGGGTTAGGGTAGTTATTAAACCTATCCCACTCTCTAGATACCCCTTAGCACGTAAAGGAATATTATTTGGGGGTCCAGCCATGGAGAAGAGTTTAGACACTAGGATAAGATAAGGAACACACCCATTATAAAGAAATCACATTAGGATTCTCTTTTTAAGCTGTTCCTTCAAACACTAGTGCTTAGGAAATCTATTGGAGGCAGAAGCAGTCAAGGGTAGCCTAGGGTTACGGTTAGGCTTAGGGTTAGGCTTAGGGTACGGCTTAGGGTACGGGTTCGGGGAGGGGTTCGGGTACGGCGTAGGGTATGGGTTAGGGTTAGGGTTAGTGTTAGGGTTAGGGCTCGGTTTAGGGTACGGGTTAGGATTAGGGTACGTGTTAGGGTTAGGGTAGGTGTTAGGGTTAGGGTACGCGTTATGGTTAGGGTAGTTATTAAACCTATCCCACTCTCTAGATACCCCTTAGCACGTAAAGGAATATTATTTGGGGGTCCAGCCATGGAGAAGAGTTTAGACACTAGGATAAAATAAGGAACACATACATTATAAAGAAATCACATTAGGATTCTCTTTTTAAGCTGTTCCTTACAACACTAGTGCTTAGGAAATCTATTGGAGGCAGAAGCAGTCAAGGGTAGCCTAGGGTTAGGGTTAGGCTTAGGGTTAGGGTTAGGGTACGGCTTAGGGTAGGGGTTCGGGGAGGGGTTCGGGTACGGCGTAGGGTATGGGTTAGGGTTAGGGTTAGGGTTAGTGTTAGGGTTAGGGCTCGGTTTAGGGTACGGGTTAGGATTAGGGTACGTGTTAGGGTTAGGGTAGGGGTTAGGGTTAGGGTACGCGTTAGGGTTAGGGTAGTTATTAAACCTATCCCACTCTCTAGATACCCCTTAGCACGTAAAGGAATATTATTTGGGGGTCCAGCCATGGAGAAGAGTTTAGACACTAGGATAAGATAAGGAACACACCCATTATAAAGAAATCACATTAGGATTCTTTTTGTAAGCTGTTCCTTCAAACACTAGTGCTTAGGAAATCTATTGGAGGCAGAAGCAGTCAAGGGTAGCCTAGGGTTAGGGTTAGGCTTAGGGTTAGGCTTAGGGTACGGCTTAGGGTTCGGGTACGGCGTAGGGTATGGGTTAGGGTTAGGGTTAGGGTTAGTGTTAGGGTTAGGGCTCGGTTTAGGGTACGGGTTAGGATTAGGGTACGTGTTAGGGTTAGGGTAGGTGTTAGGGTTAGGGTACGCGTTAGGGTTAGGGTAGTTATTAAACCTATCCCACTCTCTAGATACCCCTTAGCACGTAAAGGAATATTATTTGGGGGTCCAGCCATGGAGAAGAGTTTAGACACTAGGATAAGATAAGGAACACACCCATTATAAAGAAATCACATTAGGATTCTCTTTTTAAGCTGTTCCTTCAAACACTAGTGCTTAGGAAATCTATTGGAGGCAGAAGCAGTCAAGGGTAGCCTAGGGTTAGGGTTAGGCTTAGGGTTAGGCTTAGGGTACGGCTTAGGGTTCGGGTACGGCGTAGGGTATGGGTTAGGGTTAGGGTTAGGGTTAGTGTTAGGGTTAGGGCTCGGTTTAGGGTACGGGTTAGGATTAGGGTACGTGTTAGGGTTAGGGTAGGTGTTAGGGTTAGGGTACGCGTTAGGGTTAGGGTAGTTATTAAACCTATCCCACTCTCTAGATACCCCTTAGCACGTAAAGGAATATTATTTGCGGGTCCAGCCATGGAGAAGAGTTTAGACACTAGGATAAAATAAGGAACACATACATTATAAAGAAATCACATTAGGATTCTCTTTTTAAGCTGTTCCTTAAAACACTAGTGCTTAGGAAATCTATTGGAGGCAGAAGCAGTCAAGGGTAGCCTAGGGTTAGGGTTAGGCTTAGGGTTAGGCTTAGGGTACGGCTTAGGGTTCGGGTACGGCGTAGGGTATGGGTTAGGGTTAGGGTTAGGGTTAGTGTTAGGGTTAGGGCTCGGTTTAGGGTACGGGTTAGGATTAGGGTACGTGTTAGGGTTAGGGTAGGTGTTAGGGTTAGGGTACGCGTTAGGGTTAGGGTAGTTATTAAACCTATCCCACTCTCTAGATACCCCTTAGCACGTAAAGGAATATTATTTGCGGGTCCAGCCATGGAGAAGAGTTTAGACACTAGGATAAAATAAGGAACACATACATTATAAAGAAATCACATTAGGATTCTCTTTTTAAGCTGTTCCTTAAAACACTAGTGCTTAGGAAATCTATTGGTGGCAGAAGCAGTCAAGGGTAGCCTAGGGTTAGGGTTAGGCTTAGGGTTAGGGTTAGGGTACGGCTTAGGGTACGGGTTCGGGGAGGGGTTCGGGTACGGCGTAGGGTATGGGTTAGGGTTAGGGTTAGGGTTAGTGTTAGGGTTAGGGCTCGGTTTAGGGTACGGGTTAGGATTAGGGTACGTGTTAGGGTTAGGGTAGGGGTTAGGGTTAGGGTACGCGTTAGGGTTAGGGTAGTTATTAAACCTATCCCACTCTCTAGATACCCCTTAGCACGTAAAGGAATATTATTTGGGGGTCCAGCCATGGAGAAGAGTTTAGACACTAGGATAAGATAAGGAACACACCCATTATAAAGAAATCACATTAGGATTCTCTTTTTAAGCTGTTCCTTCAAACACTAGTGCTTAGGAAATCTATTGGAGGCAGAAGCAGTCAAGGGTAGCCTAGGGTTAGGGTTAGGCTTAGGGTTAGGCTTAGGGTACGGCTTAGGGTACGGGTTCGGGGAGGGGTTCGGGTACGGCGTAGGGTATGGGTTAGGGTTAGGGTTAGTGTTAGGGTTAGGGCTCGGTTTAGGGTACGGGTTAGGATTAGGGTACGTGTTAGGGTTAGGGTAGGTGTTAGGGTTAGGGTACGCGTTATGGTTAGGGTAGTTATTAAACCTATCCCACTCTCTAGATACCCCTTAGCACGTAAAGGAATATTATTTGGGGGTCCAGCCATGGAGAAGAGTTTAGACACTAGGATAAAATAAGGAACACATACATTATAAAGAAATCACATTAGGATTCTCTTTTTAAGCTGTTCCTTACAACACTAGTGCTTAGGAAATCTATTGGAGGCAGAAGCAGTCAAGGGTAGCCTAGGGTTAGGGTTAGGCTTAGGGTTAGGGTTAGGGTACGGCTTAGGGTAGGGGTTCGGGGAGGGGTTCGGGTACGGCGTAGGGTATGGGTTAGGGTTAGGGTTAGGGTTAGTGTTAGGGTTAGGGCTCGGTTTAGGGTACGGGTTAGGATTAGGGTACGTGTTAGGGTTAGGGTAGGGGTTAGGGTTAGGGTACGCGTTAGGGTTAGGGTAGTTATTAAACCTATCCCACTCTCTAGATACCCCTTAGCACGTAAAGGAATATTATTTGGGGGTCCAGCCATGGAGAAGAGTTTAGACACTAGGATAAGATAAGGAACACACCCATTATAAAGAAATCACATTAGGATTCTCTTTTTAAGCTGTTCCTTCAAACACTAGTGCTTAGGAAATCTATTGGAGGCAGAAGCAGTCAAGGGTAGCCTAGGGTTAGGGTTAGGCTTAGGGTTAGGCTTAGGGTACGGCTTAGGGTTCGGGTACGGCGTAGGGTATGGGTTAGGGTTAGGGTTAGGGTTAGTGTTAGGGTTAGGGCTCGGTTTAGGGTACGGGTTAGGATTAGGGTACGTGTTAGGGTTAGGGTAGGTGTTAGGGTTAGGGTACGCGTTAGGGTTAGGGTAGTTATTAAACCTATCCCACTCTCTAGATACCCCTTAGCACGTAAAGGAATATTATTTGGGGGTCCAGCCATGGAGAAGAGTTTAGACACTAGGATAAGATAAGGAACACATACATTATAAAGAAATCACATTAGGATTCTCTTTTTAAGCTATTCCTTCAAACACTAGTGCTTAGGAAATCTATTGGAGGCAGAAGCAGTCAAGGGTAGCCTAGGGTTAGGGTTAGGCTTAGGGTTAGGCTTAGGGTATGGCTTAGGGTACGGGTTCGGGGAGGGGTTCGGGTACGGCATAGGGTATGGGTTAGGGTTAGGGTTAGGGTTAGTGTTAGGGTTAGGGCTCGGTTTAGGGTACGGGTTAGGATTAGGGTACGTGTTAGGGTTAGGGTAGGTGTTAGGGTTAGGGTACGCGTTAGGGTTAGGGTAGTTATTAAACCTATCCCACTCTCTAGATACCCCTTAGCACGTAAAGGAATATTATTTGCGGGTCCAGCCATGGAGAAGAGTTTAGACACTAGGATAAAATAAGGAACACATACATTATAAAGAAATCACATTAGGATTCTCTTTTTAAGCTGTTCCTTAAAACACTAGTGCTTAGGAAATCTATTGGAGGCAGAAGCAGTCAAGGGTAGCCTAGGGTTAGGGTTAGGCTTAGGGTTAGGCTTAGGGTACGGCTTAGGGTTCAGGTATGGCGTAGGGTATGGGTTAGGGTTAGGGTTAGGGTTAGTGTTAGGGTTAGGGCTCGGTTTAGGGTACGGGTTAGGATTAGGGTACGTGTTAGGGTTAGGGTAGGTGTTAGGGTTAGGGTACGCGTTAGGGTTAGGGTAGTTATTAAACCTATCCCACTCTCTAGATACCCCTTAGCACGTAAAGGAATATTATTTGCGGGTCCAGCCATGGAGAAGAGTTTAGACACTAGGATAAAATAAGGAACACATACATTATAAAGAAATCACATTAGGATTCTCTTTTTAAGCTGTTCCTTAAAACACTAGTGCTTAGGAAATCTATTGGTGGCAGAAGCAGTCAAGGGTAGCCTAGGGTTAGGGTTAGGCTTAGGGTTAGGGTTAGGGTACGGCTTCGGGTACGGGTTCGGGGAGGGGTTCGGGTACGGCGTAGGGTATGGGTTAGGGTTAGGGTTAGGGTTAGTGTTAGGGTTAGGGCTCGGTTTAGGGTACGGGTTAGGATTAGGGTACGTGTTAGGGTTAGGGTAGGGGTTAGGGTTAGGGTACGCGTTAGGGTTAGGGTAGTTATTAAACCTATCCCACTCTCTAGATACCCCTTAGCACGTAAAGGAATATTATTTGGGGGTGCAGCCATGGAGAAGAGTTTAGACACTAGGATAAGATAAGGAACACACCCATTATAAAGAAATCACATTAGGATTCTCTTTTTAAGCTGTTCCTTACAACACTAGTGCTTAGGAAATCTATTGGAGGCAGAAGCAGTCAAGGGTAGCCTAGGGTTAGGGTTAGGCTTAGGGTTAGGCTTAGGGTACGGCTTAGGGTAGGGGTTCGGGGAGGGGTTCGGGTACGGCGTAGGGTATGGGTTAGGGTTAGGGTTAGGGTTAGTGTTAGGGTTAGGGCTCGGTTTAGGGTACGGGTTAGGATTAGGGTACGTGTTAGGGTTAGGGTAGGGGTTAGGGTTAGGGTACGCGTTAGGGTTAGGGTAGTTATTAAACCTATCCCACTCTCTAGATACCCCTTAGCACGTAAAGGAATATTATTTGGGGGTCCAGCCATGGAGAAGAGTTTAGACACTAGGATAAGATAAGGAACACACCCATTATAAAGAAATCACATTAGGATTCTCTTTTTAAGCTGTTCCTTCAAACACTAGTGCTTAGGAAATCTATTGGAGGCAGAAGCAGTCAAGGGTAGCCTAGGGTTAGGGTTAGGCTTAGGGTTAGGCTTAGGGTACGGCTTAGGGTACGGGTTCGGGGAGGGGTTCGGGTACGGCGTAGGGTATGGGTTAGGGTTAGGGTTAGTGTTAGGGTTAGGGCTCGGTTTAGGGTACGGGTTAGGATTAGGGTACGTGTTAGGGTTAGGGTAGGGGTTAGGGTTAGGGTACGCGTTAGGGTTAGGGTAGTTATTAAACCTATCCCACTCTCTAGATACCCCTTAGCACGTAAAGGAATATTATTTGGGGGTCCAGCCATGGAGAAGAGTTTAGACACTAGGATAAAATAAGGAACACATACATTATAAAGAAATCACATTAGGATTCTCTTTTTAAGCTGTTCCTTACAACACTAGTGCTTAGGAAATCTATTGGAGGCAGAAGCAGTCAAGGGTAGCCTAGGGTTAGGGTTAGGCTTAGGGTTAGGCTTAGGGTACGGCTTAGGGTACGGGTTTGGGGAGGGGTTCGGGTACGGCGTAGGGTATGGGTTAGGGTTAGGGTTAGGGTTAGTGTTAGGGTTAGGGCTCGGTTTAGGGTACGGGTTAGGATTAGGGTACGTGTTAGGGTTAGGGTAGGGGTTAGGGTTAGGGTACGCGTTAGGGTTAGGGTAGTTATTAAACCTATCCCACTCTCTAGATACCCCTTAGCACGTAAAGGAATATTATTTGGGGGTCCAGCCATGGAGAAGAGTTTAGACACTAGGATAAAATAAGGAACACATACATTATAAAGAAATCACATTAGGATTCTCTTTTTAAGCTGTTCCTTCAAACACTAGTGCTTAGGAAATCTATTGGAGGCAGAAGCAGTCAAGGGTAGCCTAGGGTTAGGGTTAGGCTTAGGGTTAGGCTTAGGGTACGGCTTAGGGTACGGGTTCGGGGAGGGGTTCGGGTACGGCGTAGGGTATGGGTTAGGGTTAGGGTTAGGGTTAGTGTTAGGGTTAGGGCTCGGTTTAGGGTACGGGTTAGGATTAGGGTACGTGTTAGGGTTAGGGTAGGTGTTAGGGTTAGGGTACGCGTTAGGGTTAGGGTAGTTATTAAACCTATCCCACTCTCTAGATACCCCTTAGCACGTAAAGGAATATTATTTGGGGGTCCAGCCATGGAGAAGAGTTTAGACACTAGGATAAAATAAGGAACACATACATTATAAAGAAATCACATTAGGATTCTCTTTTTAAGCTGTTCCTTAAAACACTAGTGCTTAGGAAATCTATTGGAGGCAGAAGCAGTCAAGGGTAGCCTAGGGTTAGGGTTAGGCTTAGGGTTAGGGTTAGGGTACGGCTTAGGGTAGGGGTTCGGGGAGGGGTTCGGGTACGGCGTAGGGTATGGGTTAGGGTTAGGGTTAGGGTTAGTGTTAGGGTTAGGTCTCGGTTTAGGGTACGGGTTAGGATTAGGGTACGTGTTAGGGTTAGGGTAGGGGTTAGGGTTAGGGTACGCGTTAGGGTTAGGGTAGTTATTAAACCTATCCCACTCTCTAGATACCCCTTAGCACGTAAAGGAATATTATTTGGGGGTGCAGCCATGGAGAAGAGTTCAGACACTAGGATAAGATAAGGAACACACCCATTATAAAGAAATCACATTAGGATTCTCTTTTTAAGCTGTTCCTTACAACAGTAGTGCTTAGGAAATCTATTGGAGGCAGAAGCAGTCAAGGGTAGCCTAGGGTTAGGGTTAGGCTTAGGGTTAGGCTTAGGGTACGGCTTAGGGTACGGGTTTGGGGAGGGGTTCGGGTACGGCGTAGGGTATGGGTTAGGGTTAGGGTTAGGGTTAGTGTTAGGGTTAGGGCTCGGTTTAGGGTACGGGTTAGGATTAGGGTACGTGTTAGGGTTAGGGTAGGTGTTAGGGTTAGGGTACGCGTTAGGGTTAGGGTAGTTATTAAACCTATCCCACTCTCTAGATACCCCTTAGCACGTAAAGGAATATTATTTGCGGGTCCAGCCATGGAGAAGAGTTTAGACACTAGGATAAAATAAGGAACACATACATTATAAAGAAATCACATTAGGATTCTCTTTTTAAGCTGTTCCTTAAAACACTAGTGCTTAGGAAATCTATTGGAGGCAGAAGCAGTCAAGGGTAGCCTAGGGTTAGGGTTAGGCTTAGGGTTAGGCTTAGGGTACGGCTTAGGGTTCGGGTACGGCGTAGGGTATGGGTTAGGGTTAGGGTTAGGGTTAGTGTTAGGGTTAGGGCTCGGTTTAGGGTACGGGTTAGGATTAGGGTACGTGTTAGGGTTAGGGTAGGTGTTAGGGTTAGGGTACGCGTTAGGGTTAGGGTAGTTATTAAACCTATCCCACTCTCTAGATACCCCTTAGCACGTAAAGGAATATTATTTGGGGGTCCAGCCATGGAGAAGAGTTTAGACACTAGGATAAAATAAGGAACACATACATTATAAAGAAATCACATTAGGATTCTCTTTTTAAGCTGTTCCTTAAAACACTAGTGCTTAGGAAATCTATTGGAGGCAGAAGCAGTCAAGGGTAGCCTAGGGTTAGGGTTAGGCTTAGGGTTAGGGTTAGGGTACGGCTTAGGGTAGGGGTTCGGGGAGGGGTTCGGGTACGGCGTAGGGTATCGGTTAGGGTTAGGGTTAGTGTTAGTGTTAGGGTTAGGGCTCGGTTTAGGGTACGGGTTAGGATTAGGGTACGTGTTAGGGTTAGGGTAGGGGTTAGGGTTAGGGTACGCGTTAGGGTTAGGGTAGTTATTAAACCTATCCCACTCTCTAGATACCCCTTAGCACGTAAAGGAATATTATTTGGGGGTCCAGCCATGGAGAAGAGTTTAGACACTAGGATAAGATAAGGAACACACCCATTATAAAGAAATCACATTAGGATTCTCTTTTTAAGCTGTTCCTTACAACACTAGTGCTTAGGAAATCTATTGGAGGCAGAAGCAGTCAAGGGTAGCCTAGGGTTAGGGTTAGGCTTAGGGTTAGGCTTAGGGTACGGCTTAGGGTTCGGGTACGGCGTAGGGTATGGGTTAGGGTTAGGGTTAGGGTTAGTGTTAGGGTTAGGGCTCGGTTTAGGGTACGGGTTAGGATTAGGGTACGTGTTAGGGTTAGGGTAGGTGTTAGGGTTAGGGTACGCGTTAGGGTTAGGGTAGTTATTAAACCTATCCCACTCTCTAGATACCCCTTAGCACGTAAAGGAATATTATTTGGGGGTCCAGCCATGGAGAAGAGTTTAGACACTAGGATAAGATAAGGAACACATACATTATAAAGAAATCACATTAGGATTCTCTTTTTAAGCTGTTCCTTCAAACACTAGTGCTTAGGAAATCTATTGGAGGCAGAAGCAGTCAAGGGTAGCCTAGGGTTAGGGTTAGGCTTAGGGTTAGGCTTAGGGTATGGCTTAGGGTAAGGGTTCGGGGAGGGGTTCGGGTACGGCATAGGGTATGGGTTAGGGTTAGGGTTAGGGTTAGTGTTAGGGTTAGGGCTCGGTTTAGGGTACGGGTTAGGATTAGGGTACGTGTTAGGGTTAGGGTAGGTGTTAGGGTTAGGGTACGCGTTAGGGTTAGGGTAGTTATTAAACCTATCCCACTCTCTAGATACCCCTTAGCACGTAAAGGAATATTATTTGCGGGTCCAGCCATGGAAAAGAGTTTAGACACTAGGATAAAATAAGGAACACATACATTATAAAGAAATCACATTAGGATTCTCTTTTTAAGCTGTTCCTTAAAACACTAGTGCTTAGGAAATCTATTGGAGGCAGAAGCAGTCAAGGGTAGCCTAGGGTTAGGGTTAGGCTTAGGGTTAGGCTTAGGGTACGGCTTAGGGTAGGGGTTCGGGGAGGGGTTCGGGTACGGCGTAGGGTATGGGTTAGGGTTAGGGTTAGGGTTAGTGTTAGGGTTAGGGCTCGGTTTAGGGTACGGGTTAGGATTAGGGTACGTGTTAGGGTTAGGGTAGGGGTTAGGGTTAGGGTACGCGTTAGGGTTAGGGTAGTTATTAAACCTATCCCACTCTCTAGATACCCCTTAGCACGTAAAGGAATATTATTTGGGGGTCCAGCCATGGAGAAGAGTTTAGACACTAGGATAAAATAAGGAACACATACATTATAAAGAAATCACATTAGGATTCTCTTTTTAAGCTGTTCCTTCAAACACTAGTGCTTAGGAAATCTATTGGAGGCAGAAGCAGTCAAGGGTAGCCTAGGGTTAGGGTTAGGCTTAGGGTTAGGGTTAGGGTACGGCTTAGGGTAGGGGTTCGGGGAGGGGTTCGGGTACGGCGTAGGGTATGGGTTAGGGTTAGGGTTAGGGTTAGTGTTAGGGTTAGGGCTCGGTTTAGGGTACGGGTTAGGATTAGGGTACGTGTTAGGGTTAGGGTAGGGGTTAGGGTTAGGGTACGCGTTAGGGTTAGGGTAGTTATTAAACCTATCCCACTCTCTAGATACCCCTTAGCACGTAAAGGAATATTATTTGGGGGTCCAGCCATGGAGAAGAGTTTAGACACTAGGATAAGATAAGGAACACACCCATTATAAAGAAATCACATTAGGATTCTCTTTTTAAGCTGTTCCTTCAAACACTAGTGCTTAGGAAATCTATTGGAGGCAGAAGCAGTCAAGGGTAGCCTAGGGTTAGGGTTAGGCTTAGGGTTAGGCTTAGGGTACGGCTTAGGGTTCGGGTACGGCGTAGGGTATGGGTTAGGGTTAGGGTTAGGGTTAGTGTTAGGGTTAGGGCTCGGTTTAGGGTACGGGTTAGGATTAGGGTACGTGTTAGGGTTAGGGTAGGTGTTAGGGTTAGGGTACGCGTTAGGGTTAGGGTAGTTATTAAACCTATCCCACTCTCTAGATACCCCTTAGCACGTAAAGGAATATTATTTGGGGGTCCAGCCATGGAGAAGAGTTTAGACACTAGGATAAGATAAGGAAAACATACATTATAAAGAAATCACATTAGGATTCTCTTTTTAAGCTGTTCCTTCAAACACTAGTGCTTAGGAAATCTATTGGAGGCAGAAGCAGTCAAGGGTAGCCTAGGGTTAGGGTTAGGCTTAGGGTTAGGCTTAGGGTATGGCTTAGGGTAAGGGTTCGGGGAGGGGTTCGGGTACGGCATAGGGTATGGGTTAGGGTTAGGGTTAGGGTTAGTGTTAGGGTTAGGGCTCGGTTTAGGGTACGGGTTAGGATTAGGGTACGTGTTAGGGTTAGGGTAGGTGTTAGGGTTAGGGTACGCGTTAGGGTTAGGGTAGTTATTAAACCTATCCCACTCTCTAGATACCCCTTAGCACGTAAAGGAATATTATTTGCGGGTCCAGCCATGGAAAAGAGTTTAGACACTAGGATAAAATAAGGAACACATACATTATAAAGAAATCACATTAGGATTCTCTTTTTAAGCTGTTCCTTAAAACACTAGTGCTTAGGAAATCTATTGGAGGCAGAAGCAGTCAAGGGTAGCCTAGGGTTAGGGTTAGGCTTAGGGTTAGGCTTAGGGTACGGCTTAGGGTTCGGGTACGGCGTAGGGTATGGGTTAGGGTTAGGGTTAGGGTTAGTGTTAGGGTTAGGGCTCGGTTTAGGGTACGGGTTAGGATTAGGGTACGTGTTAGGGTTAGGGTAGGGGTTAGGGTTAGGGTACGCGTTAGGGTTAGGGTAGTTATTAAACCTATCCCACTCTCTAGATACCCCTTAGCACGTAAAGGAATATTATTTGGGGGTCCAGCCATGGAGAAGAGTTTAGACACTAGGATAAAATAAGGAACACATACATTATAAAGAAATCACATTAGGATTCTCTTTTTAAGCTGTTCCTTACAACACTAGTGCTTAGGAAATCTATTGGAGGCAGAAGCAGTCAAGGGTAGCCTAGGGTTAGGGTTAGGCTTAGGGTTAGGCTTAGGGTACGGCTTAGCGTACGGGTTTGGGGAGGGGTTCGGGTACGGCGTAGGGTATTGGTTAGGGTTAGGGTTAGGGTTAGTGTTAGGGTTAGGGCTCGGTTTAGGGTATGGGTTAGGATTAGGGTACGTGTTAGGGTTAGGGTAGGGGTTAGGGTTAGGGTACGCGTTAGGGTTAGGGTAGTTATTAAACCTATCCCACTCTCTAGATACCCCTTAGCACGTAAAGGAATATTATTTGGGGGTCCAGCCATGGAGAAGAGTTTAGACACTAGGATAAAATAAGGAACACATACATTATAAAGAAATCACATTAGGATTCTCTTTTTAAGGTGTTCCTTCAAACACTAGTGCTTAGGAAATCTATTGGAGGCAGAAGCAGTCAAGGGTAGCCTAGGGTTAGGGTTAGGCTTAGGGTTAGGCTTAGGGTATGGCTTAGGGTAAGGGTTCGGGGAGGGGTTCAGGTACGGCATAGGGTATGGGTTAGGGTTAGGGTTAGGGTTAGTGTTAGGGTTAGGGCTCGGTTTAGGGTACGGGTTAGGATTAGGGTACGTGTTAGGGTTAGGGTAGGTGTTAGGGTTAGGGTACGCGTTAGGGTTAGGGTAGTTATTAAACCTATCCCACTCTCTAGATACCCCTTAGCACGTAAAGGAATATTATTTGGGGGTCCAGCCATGGAGAAGAGTTTAGACACTAGGATAAGATAAGGAACACACCCATTATAAAGAAATCACATTAGGATTCTCTTTTTAAGCTGTTCCTTCAAACACTAGTGCTTAGGAAATCTATTGGAGGCAGAAGCAGTCAAGGGTAGCCTAGGGTTAGGGTTAGGCTTAGGGTTAGGCTTAGGGTACGGCTTAGGGTTCGGGTACGGCGTAGGGTATGGGTTAGGGTTAGGGTTAGGGTTAGTGTTAGGGTTAGGGCTCGGTTTAGGGTACGGGTTAGGATTAGGGTACGTGTTAGGGTTAGGGTAGGTGTTAGGGTTAGGGTACGCGTTAGGGTTAGGGTAGTTATTAAACCTATCCCACTCTCTAGATACCCCTTAGCACGTAAAGGAATATTATTTGGGGGTCCAGCCATGGAGAAGAGTTTAGACACTAGGATAAGATAAGGAACACATACATTATAAAGAAATCACATTAGGATTCTCTTTTTAAGCTGTTCCTTCAAACACTAGTGCTTAGGAAATCTATTGGAGGCAGAAGCAGTCAAGGGTAGCCTAGGGTTAGGGTTAGGCTTAGGGTTAGGCTTAGGGTATGGCTTAGGGTAAGGTTTCGGGGAGGGGTTCGGGTACGGCATAGGGTATGGGTTAGGGTTAGGGTTAGGGTTAGTGTTAGGGTTAGGGCTCGGTTTAGGGTACGGGTTAGGATTAGGGTACGTGTTAGGGTTAGGGTAGGTGTTAGGGTTAGGGTACGCGTTAGGGTTAGGGTAGTTATTAAACCTATCCCACTCTCTAGATACCCCTTAGCACGTAAAGGAATATTATTTGCGGGTCCAGCCATGGAAAAGAGTTTAGACACTAGGATAAAATAAGGAACACATACATTATAAAGAAATCACATTAGGATTCTCTTTTTAAGCTGTTCCTTAAAACACTAGTGCTTAGGAAATCTATTGGAGGCAGAAGCAGTCAAGGGTAGCCTAGGGTTAGGGTTAGGCTTAGGGTTAGGCTTAGGGTACGGCTTAGGGTTCGGGTACGGTGTAGGGTATGGGTTAGGGTTAGGGTTAGGGTTAGTGTTAGGGTTAGGGCTCGGTTTAGGGTACGGGTTAGGATTAGGGTACGTGTTAGGGTTAGGGTAGGGGTTAGGGTTAGGGTACGCGTTAGGGTTAGGGTAGTTATTAAACCTATCCCACTCTCTAGATACCCCTTAGCACGTAAAGGAATATTATTTGGGGGTCCAGCCATGGAGAAGAGTTTAGACACTAGGATAAAATAAGGAACACATACATTATAAAGAAATCACATTAGGATTCTCTTTTTAAGCTGTTCCTTACAACACTAGTGCTTAGGAAATCTATTGGAGGCAGAAGCAGTCAAGGGTAGCCTAGGGTTAGGGTTAGGCTTAGGGTTAGGCTTAGGGTACGGCTTAGGGTACGGGTTTGGGGAGGGGTTCGGGTACGGCGTAGGGTATTGGTTAGGGTTAGGGTTAGGGTTAGTCTTAGGGTTAGGGCTCGGTTTAGGGTACGGGTTAGGATTAGGGTACGTGTTAGGGTTAGGGTAGGGGTTATGGTTAGGGTACGCGTTAGGGTTAGGGTAGTTATTAAACCTATCCCACTCTCTAGATACCCCTTAGCACGTAAAGGAATATTATTTGGGGGTCCAGCCATGGAGAAGAGTTTAGACACTAGGATAAAATAAGGAACACATACATTATAAAGAAATCACATTAGGATTCTCTTTTTAAGCTGTTCCTTCAAACACTAGTGCTTAGGAAATCTATTGGAGGCAGAAGCAGTCAAGGGTAGCCTAGGGTTAGGGTTAGGCTTAGGGTTAGGGTTAGGGTACGGCTTAGGGTAGGGGTTCGGGGAGGGGTTCGGGTACGGCGTAGGGTATGGGTTAGGGTTAGGGTTAGGGTTAGTGTTAGGGTTAGGGCTCGGTTTAGGGTACGGGTTAGGATTAGGGTACGTGTTAGGGTTAGGGTAGGGGTTAGGGTTAGGGTACGCGTTAGGGTTAGGGTAGTTATTAAACCTATCCCACTCTCTAGATACCCCTTAGCACGTAAAGGAATATTATTTGGGGGTCCAGCCATGGAGAAGAGTTTAGACACTAGGATAAGATAAGGAACACACCCATTATAAAGAAATCACATTAGGATTCTCTTTTTAAGCTGTTCCTTCAAACACTAGTGCTTAGGAAATCTATTGGAGGCAGAAGCAGTCAAGGGTAGCCTAGGGTTAGGGTTAGGCTTAGGGTTAGGCTTAGGGTACGGCTTAGGGTTCGGGTACGGCGTAGGGTATGGGTTAGGGTTAGGGTTAGGGTTAGTGTTAGGGTTAGGGCTCGGTTTAGGGTACGGGTTAGGATTAGGGTACGTGTTAGGGTTAGGGTAGGGGTTAGGGTTAGGGTACGCGTTAGGGTTAGGGTAGTTATTAAACCTATCCCACTCTCTAGATACCCCTTAGCACGTAAAGGAATATTATTTGGGGGTCCAGCCATGGAGAAGAGTTTAGACACTAGGATAAAATAAGGAACACATACATTATAAAGAAATCACATTAGGATTCTCTTTTTAAGCTGTTCCTTACAACACTAGTGCTTAGGAAATCTATTGGAGGCAGAAGCAGTCAAGGGTAGCCTAGGGTTAGGGTTAGGCTTAGGGTTAGGCTTAGGGTACGGCTTAGGGTACGGGTTTGGGGAGGGGTTCGGGTACGGCGTAGGGTATGGGTTAGGGTTAGGGTTAGGGTTAGTGTTAGGGTTAGGGCTCGGTTTAGGGTACGGGTTAGGATTAGGGTACGTGTTAGGGTTAGGGTAGGGGTTAGGGTTAGGGTACGCGTTAGGGTTAGGGTAGTTATTAAACCTATCCCACTCTCTAGATACCCCTTAGCACGTAAAGGAATATTATTTGGGGGTCCAGCCATGGAGAAGAGTTTAGACACTAGGATAAAATAAGGAACACATACATTATAAAGAAATCACATTAGGATTCTCTTTTTAAGCTGTTCCTTCAAACACTAGTGCTTAGGAAATCTATTGGAGGCAGAAGCAGTCAAGGGTAGCCTAGGGTTAGGGTTAGGCTTAGGGTTAGGCTTAGGGTACGGCTTAGGGTTCGGGTACGGCGTAGGGTATGGGTTAGGGTTAGGGTTAGGGTTAGTGTTAGGGTTAGGGCTCGGTTTAGGGTACGGGTTAGGATTAGGGTACGTGTTAGGGTTAGGGTAGGTGTTAGGGTTAGGGTACGCGTTAGGGTTAGGGTAGTTATTAAACCTATCCCACTCTCTAGATACCCCTTAGCACGTAAAGGAATATTATTTGGGGGTCCAGCCATGGAGAAGAGTTTAGACACTAGGATAAGATAAGGAACACATACATTATAAAGAAATCACATTAGGATTCTCTTTTTAAGCTGTTCCTTCAAACACTAGTGCTTAGGAAATCTATTGGAGGCAGAAGCAGTCAAGGGTAGCCTAGGGTTAGGGTTAGGCTTAGGGTTAGGCTTAGGGTACGGCTTAGGGTACGGGTTTGGGGAGGGGTTCGGGTACGGCGTAGGGTATGGGTTAGGGTTAGGGTTAGGGTTAGTGTTAGGGTTAGGGCTCGGTTTAGGGTACGGGTTAGGATTAGGGTACGTGTTAGGGTTAGGGTAGGGGTTAGGGTTAGGGTACGCGTTAGGGTTAGGGTAGTTATTAAACCTATCCCACTCTCTAGATACCCCTTAGCACGTAAAGGAATATTATTTGGGGGTCCAGCCATGGAGAAGAGTTTAGACACTAGGATAAAATAAGGAACACATACATTATAAAGAAATCACATTAGGATTCTCTTTTTAAGCTGTTCCTTCAAACACTAGTGCTTAGGAAATCTATTGGAGGCAGAAGCAGTCAAGGGTAGCCTAGGGTTAGGGTTAGGCTTAGGGTTAGGCTTAGGGTACGGCTTAGGGTTCGGGTACGGCGTAGGGTATGGGTTAGGGTTAGGGTTAGGGTTAGTGTTAGGGTTAGGGCTCGGTTTAGGGTACGGGTTAGGATTAGGGTACGTGTTAGGGTTAGGGTAGGTGTTAGGGTTAGGGTACGCGTTAGGGTTAGGGTAGTTATTAAACCTATCCCACTCTCTAGATACCCCTTAGCACGTAAAGGAATATTATTTGGGGGTCCAGCCATGGAGAAGAGTTTAGACACTAGGATAAGATAAGGAACACATACATTATAAAGAAATCACATTAGGATTCTCTTTTTAAGCTGTTCCTTCAAACACTAGTGCTTAGGAAATCTATTGGAGGCAGAAGCAGTCAAGGGTAGCCTAGGGTTAGGGTTAGGCTTAGGGTTAGGGTTAGGGTACGGCTTAGGGTAGGGGTTCGGGGAGGGGTTCGGGTACGGCGTAGGGTATGGGTTAGGGTTAGGGTTAGGGTTAGTGTTAGGGTTAGGGCTCGGTTTAGGGTACGGGTTAGGATTAGGGTACGTGTTAGGGTTAGGGTAGGGGTTAGGGTTAGGGTACGCGTTAGGGTTAGGGTAGTTATTAAACCTATCCCACTCTCTAGATACCCCTTAGCACGTAAAGGAATATTATTTGGGGGTGCAGCCATGGAGAAGAGTTTAGACACTAGGATAAGATAAGGAACACACCCATTATAAAGAAATCACATTAGGATTCTCTTTTTAAGCTGTTCCTTACAACACTAGTGCTTAGGAAATCTATTGGAGGCAGAAGCAGTCAAGGGTAGCCTAGGGTTAGGGTTAGGCTTAGGGTTAGGCTTAGGGTACGGCTTAGGGTACGGGTTTGGGGAGGGGTTCGGGTACGGCGTAGGGTATGGGTTAGGGTTAGGGTTAGGGTTAGTGTTAGGGTTAGGGCTCGGTTTAGGGTACGGGTTAGGATTAGGGTACGTGTTAGGGTTAGGGTAGGTGTTAGGGTTAGGGTACGCGTTAGGGTTAGGGTAGTTATTAAACCTATCCCACTCTCTAGATACCCCTTAGCACGTAAAGGAATATTATTTGCGGGTCCAGCCATGGAGAAGAGTTCAGACACTAGGATAAAATAAGGAACACATACATTATAAAGAAATCACATTAGGATTCTCTTTTTAAGCTGTTCCTTAAAACACTAGTGCTTAGGAAATCTATTGGAGGCAGAAGCAGTCAAGGGTAGCCTAGGGTTAGGGTTAGGCTTAGGGTTAGGCTTAGGGTACGGCTTAGGGTTCGGGTACGGCGTAGGGTATGGGTTAGGGTTAGGGTTAGGGTTAGTGTTAGGGTTAGGGCTCGGTTTAGGGTACGGGTTAGGATTAGGGTACGTGTTAGGGTTAGGGTAGGTGTTAGGGTTAGGGTACGCGTTAGGGTTAGGGTAGTTATTAAACCTATCCCACTCTCTAGATACCCCTTAGCACGTAAAGGAATATTATTTGGGGGTCCAGCCATGGAGAAGAGTTTAGACACTAGGATAAAATAAGGAACACATACATTATAAAGAAATCACATTAGGATTCTCTTTTTAAGCTGTTCCTTAAAACACTAGTGCTTAGGAAATCTATTGGAGGCAGAAGCAGTCAAGGGTAGCCTAGGGTTAGGGTTAGGCTTAGGGTTAGGGTTAGGGTACGGCTTAGGGTAGGGGTTCGGGGAGGGGTTCGGGTACGGCGTAGGGTATGGGTTAGGGTTAGGGTTAGTGTTAGGGTTAGGGCTCGGTTTAGGGTACGGGTTAGGATTAGGGTACGTGTTAGGGTTAGGGTAGGGGTTAGGGTTAGGGTACGCGTTAGGGTTAGGGTAGTTATTAAACCTATCCCACTCTCTAGATACCCCTTAGCACGTAAAGGAATATTATTTGGGGGTGCAGCCATGGAGAAGAGTTTAGACACTAGGATAAGATAAGGAACACACCCATTATAAAGAAATCACATTAGGATTCTCTTTTTAAGCTGTTCCTTACAACACTAGTGCTTAGGAAATCTATTGGAGGCAGAAGCAGTCAAGGGTAGCTTAGGGTTAGGGTTAGGCTTAGGGTTAGGCTTAGGGTACGGCTTAGGGTACGGGTTTGGGGAGGGGTTCGGGTACGGCGTAGGGTATGGGTTAGGGTTAGGGTTAGGGTTAGTGTTAGGGTTAGGGCTCGGTTTAGGGTACGGGTTAGGATTAGGGTACGTGTTAGGGTTAGGGTAGGGGTTAGGGTTAGGGTACGCGTTAGGGTTAGGGTAGTTATTAAACCTATCCCACTCTCTAGATACCCCTTAGCACGTAAAGGAATATTATTTGGGGGTCCAGCCATGGAGAAGAGTTTAGACACTAGGATAAAATAAGGAACACATACATTATAAAGAAATCACATTAGGATTCTCTTTTTAAGCTGTTCCTTAAAACACTAGTGCTTAGGAAATCTATTGGAGGCAGAAGCAGTCAAGGGTAGCCTAGGGTTAGGGTTAGGCTTAGGGTTAGGGTTAGGGTACGGCTTAGGGTAGGGGTTCGGGGAGGGGTTCGGGTACGGCGTAGGGTATGGGTTAGGGTTAGGGTTAGGGTTAGTGTTAGGGTTAGGGCTCGGTTTAGGGTACGGGTTAGGATTAGGGTACGTGTTAGGGTGAGGGTAGGGGTTAGGGTTAGGGTACGCGTTAGGGTTAGGGTAGTTATTAAACCTATCCCACTCTCTAGATACCCCTTAGCACGTAAAGGAATATTATTTGGGGGTCCAGCCATGGAGAAGAGTTTAGACACTAGGATAAGATAAGGAACACACCCATTATAAAGAAATCACATTAGGATTCTCTTTTTAAGCTGTTCCTTCAAACACTAGTGCTTAGGAAATCTATTGGAGGCAGAAGCAGTCAAGGGTAGCCTAGGGTTAGGGTTAGGCTTAGGGTTAGGCTTAGGGTACGGCTTAGGGTTCGGGTACGGCGTAGGGTATGGGTTAGGGTTAGGGTTAGGGTTAGTGTTAGGGTTAGGGCTCGGTTTAGGGTACGGGTTAGGATTAGGGTACGTGTTAGGGTTAGGGTAGGTGTTAGGGTTAGGGTACGCGTTAGGGTTAGGGTAGTTATTAAACCTATCCCACTCTCTAGATACCCCTTAGCACGTAAAGGAATATTATTTGGGGGTCCAGCCATGGAGAAGAGTTTAGACACTAGGATAAGATAAGGAACACATACATTATAAAGAAATCACATTAGGATTCTCTTTTTAAGCTGTTCCTTCAAACACTAGTGCTTAGGAAATCTATTGGAGGCAGAAGCAGTCAAGGGTAGCCTAGGGTTAGGGTTAGGCTTAGGGTTAGGGTTAGGGTACGGCTTAGGGTAGGGGTTCGGGGAGGGGTTCGGGTACGGCGTAGGGTATGGGTTAGGGTTAGGGTTAGGGTTAGTGTTAGGGTTAGGGCTCGGTTTAGGGTACGGGTTAGGATTAGGGTACGTGTTAGGGTTAGGGTAGGTGTTAGGGTTAGGGTACGCGTTAGGGTTAGGGTAGTTATTAAACCTATCCCACTCTCTAGATACCCCTTAGCACGTAAAGGAATATTATTTGGGGGTCCAGCCATGGAGAAGAGTTTAGACACTAGGATAAGATAAGGAACACATACATTATAAAGAAATCACATTAGGATTCTCTTTTTAAGCTGTTCCTTCAAACACTAGTGCTTAGGAAATCTATTGGAGGCAGAAGCAGTCAAGGGTAGCCTAGGGTTAGGGTTAGGCTTAGGGTTAGGCTTAGGGTATGGCTTAGGGTAAGGGTTCGGGGAGGGGTTCGGGTACGGCATAGGGTATGGGTTAGGGTTAGGGTTAGGGTTAGTGTTAGGGTTAGGGCTCGGTTTAGGGTACGGGTTAGGATTAGGGTACGTGTTAGGGTTAGGGTAGGTGTTAGGGTTAGGGTACGCGTTAGGGTTAGGGTAGTTATTAAACCTATCCCACTCTCTAGATACCCCTTAGCACGTAAAGGAATATTATTTGCGGGTCCAGCCATGGAAAAGAGTTTAGACACTAGGATAAAATAAGGAACACATACATTATAAAGAAATCACATTAGGATTCTCTTTTTAAGCTGTTCCTTAAAACACTAGTGCTTAGGAAATCTATTGGAGGCAGAAGCAGTCAAGGGTAGCCTAGGGTTAGGGTTAGGCTTAGGGTTAGGGTTAGGGTACGGCTTAGGGTAGGGGTTCGGGGAGGGGTTCGGGTACGGCGTAGGGTATGGGTTAGGGTTAGGGTTAGGGTTAGTGTTAGGGTTAGGGCTCGGTTTAGGGTACGGGTTAGGATTAGGGTACGTGTTAGGGTTAGGGTAGGGGTTAGGGTTAGGGTACGCGTTAGGGTTAGGGTAGTTATTAAACCTATCCCACTCTCTAGATACCCCTTAGCACGTAAAGGAATATTATTTGGGGGTCCAGCCATGGAGAAGAGTTTAGACACTAGGATAAGATAAGGAACACACCCATTATAAAGAAATCACATTAGGATTCTCTTTTTAAGCTGTTCCTTCAAACACTAGTGCTTAGGAAATCTATTGGAGGCAGAAGCAGTCAAGGGTAGCCTAGGGTTAGGGTTAGGCTTAGGGTTAGGCTTAGGGTACGGCTTAGGGTTCGGGTACGGCGTAGGGTATGGGTTAGGGTTAGGGTTAGGGTTAGTGTTAGGGTTAGGGCTCGGTTTAGGGTACGGGTTAGGATTAGGGTACGTGTTAGGGTTAGGGTAGGGGTTAGGGTTAGGGTACGCGTTAGGGTTAGGGTAGTTATTAAACCTATCCCACTCTCTAGATACCCCTTAGCACGTAAAGGAATATTATTTGGGGGTCCAGCCATGGAGAAGAGTTTAGACACTAGGATAAAATAAGGAACACATACATTATAAAGAAATCACATTAGGATTCTCTTTTTAAGCTGTTCCTTACAACACTAGTGCTTAGGAAATCTATTGGAGGCAGAAGCAGTCAAGGGTAGCCTAGGGTTAGGGTTAGGCTTAGGGTTAGGCTTAGGGTACGGCTTAGCGTACGGGTTTGGGGAGGGGTTCGGGTACGGCGTAGGGTATTGGTTAGGGTTAGGGTTAGGGTTAGTGTTAGGGTTAGGGCTCGGTTTAGGGTACGGGTTAGGATTAGGGTACGTGTTAGGGTTAGGGTAGGGGTTAGGGTTAGGGTACGCGTTAGGGTTAGGGTAGTTATTAAACCTATCCCACTCTCTAGATACCCCTTAGCACGTAAAGGAATATTATTTGGGGGTCCAGCCATGGAGAAGAGTTTAGACACTAGGATAAAATAAGGAACACATACATTATAAAGAAATCACATTAGGATTCTCTTTTTAAGGTGTTCCTTCAAACACTAGTGCTTAGGAAATCTATTGGAGGCAGAAGCAGTCAAGGGTAGCCTAGGGTTAGGGTTAGGCTTAGGGTTAGGCTTAGGGTATGGCTTAGGGTAAGGGTTCGGGGAGGGGTTCAGGTACGGCATAGGGTATGGGTTAGGGTTAGGGTTAGGGTTAGTGTTAGGGTTAGGGCTCGGTTTAGGGTACGGGTTAGGATTAGGGTACGTGTTAGGGTTAGGGTAGGTGTTAGGGTTAGGGTACGCGTTAGGGTTAGGGTAGTTATTAAACCTATCCCACTCTCTAGATACCCCTTAGCACGTAAAGGAATATTATTTGGGGGTCCAGCCATGGAGAAGAGTTTAGACACTAGGATAAGATAAGGAACACACCCATTATAAAGAAATCACATTAGGATTCTCTTTTTAAGCTGTTCCTTCAAACACTAGTGCTTAGGAAATCTATTGGAGGCAGAAGCAGTCAAGGGTAGCCTAGGGTTAGGGTTAGGCTTAGGGTTAGGCTTAGGGTACGGCTTAGGGTTCGGGTACGGCGTAGGGTATGGGTTAGGGTTAGGGTTAGGGTTAGTGTTAGGGTTAGGGCTCGGTTTAGGGTACGGGTTAGGATTAGGGTACGTGTTAGGGTTAGGGTAGGTGTTAGGGTTAGGGTACGCGTTAGGGTTAGGGTAGTTATTAAACCTATCCCACTCTCTAGATACCCCTTAGCACGTAAAGGAATATTATTTGGGGGTCCAGCCATGGAGAAGAGTTTAGACACTAGGATAAGATAAGGAACACATACATTATAAAGAAATCACATTAGGATTCTCTTTTTAAGCTGTTCCTTACAACACTAGTGCTTAGGAAATCTATTGGAGGCAGAAGCAGTCAAGGGTAGCCTAGGGTTAGGGTTAGGCTTAGGGTTAGGCTTAGGGTACGGCTTAGGGTACGGGTTCGGGGAGGGGTTCGGGTACGGCGTAGGGTATGGGTTAGGGTTAGGGTTAGGGTTAGTGTTAGGGTTAGGGCTCGGTTTAGGGTACGGGTTAGGATTAGGGTACGTGTTAGGGTTAGGGTAGGTGTTAGGGTTAGGGTACGCGTTAGGGTTAGGGTAGTTATTAAACCTATCCCACTCTCTAGATACCCCTTAGCACGTAAAGGAATATTATTTGCGGGTCCAGCCATGGAAAAGAGTTTAGACACTAGGATAAAATAAGGAACACATACATTATAAAGAAATCACATTAGGATTCTCTTTTTAAGCTGTTCCTTAAAACACTAGTGCTTAGGAAATCTATTGGAGGCAGAAGCAGTCAAGGGTAGCCTAGGGTTAGGGTTAGGCTTAGGGTTAGGCTTAGGGTACGGCTTAGGGTTCGGGTACGGCGTAGGGTATGGGTTAGGGTTAGGGTTAGGGTTAGTGTTAGGGTTAGGGCTCGGTTTAGGGTACGGGTTAGGATTAGGGTACGTGTTAGGGTTAGGGTAGGGGTTAGGGTTAGGGTACGCGTTAGGGTTAGGGTAGTTATTAAACCTATCCCACTCTCTAGATACCCCTTAGCACGTAAAGGAATATTATTTGGGGGTCCAGCCATGGAGAAGAGTTTAGACACTAGGATAAAATAAGGAACACATACATTATAAAGAAATCACATTAGGATTCTCTTTTTAAGCTGTTCCTTACAACACTAGTGCTTAGGAAATCTATTGGAGGCAGAAGCAGTCAAGGGTAGCCTAGGGTTAGGGTTAGGCTTAGGGTTAGGCTTAGGGTACGGCTTAGCGTACGGGTTTGGGGAGGGGTTCGGGTACGGCGTAGGGTATTGGTTAGGGTTAGGGTTAGGGTTAGTGTTAGGGTTAGGGCTCGGTTTAGGGTACGGGTTAGGATTAGGGTACGTGTTAGGGTTAGGGTAGGGGTTAGGGTTAGGGTACGCGTTAGGGTTAGGGTAGTTATTAAACCTATCCCACTCTCTAGATACCCCTTAGCACGTAAAGGAATATTATTTGGGGGTCCAGCCATGGAGAAGAGTTTAGACACTAGGATAAAATAAGGAACACATACATTATAAAGAAATCACATTAGGATTCTCTTTTTAAGGTGTTCCTTCAAACACTAGTGCTTAGGAAATCTATTGGAGGCAGAAGCAGTCAAGGGTAGCCTAGGGTTAGGGTTAGGCTTAGGGTTAGGCTTAGGGTATGGCTTAGGGTAAGGGTTCGGGGAGGGGTTCAGGTACGGCATAGGGTATGGGTTAGGGTTAGGGTTAGGGTTAGTGTTAGGGTTAGGGCTCGGTTTAGGGTACGGGTTAGGATTAGGGTACGTGTTAGGGTTAGGGTAGGTGTTAGGGTTAGGGTACGCGTTAGGGTTAGGGTAGTTATTAAACCTATCCCACTCTCTAGATACCCCTTAGCACGTAAAGGAATATTATTTGGGGGTCCAGCCATGGAGAAGAGTTTAGACACTAGGATAAGATAAGGAACACACCCATTATAAAGAAATCACATTAGGATTCTCTTTTTAAGCTGTTCCTTCAAACACTAGTGCTTAGGAAATCTATTGGAGGCAGAAGCAGTCAAGGGTAGCCTAGGGTTAGGGTTAGGCTTAGGGTTAGGCTTAGGGTACGGCTTAGGGTTCGGGTACGGCGTAGGGTATGGGTTAGGGTTAGGGTTAGGGTTAGTGTTAGGGTTAGGGCTCGGTTTAGGGTACGGGTTAGGATTAGGGTACGTGTTAGGGTTAGGGTAGGTGTTAGGGTTAGGGTACGCGTTAGGGTTAGGGTAGTTATTAAACCTATCCCACTCTCTAGATACCCCTTAGCACGTAAAGGAATATTATTTGGGGGTCCAGCCATGGAGAAGAGTTTAGACACTAGGATAAGATAAGGAACACATACATTATAAAGAAATCACATTAGGATTCTCTTTTTAAGCTGTTCCTTCAAACACTAGTGCTTAGGAAATCTATTGGAGGCAGAAGCAGTCAAGGGTAGCCTAGGGTTAGGGTTAGGCTTAGGGTTAGGCTTAGGGTATGGCTTAGGGTAAGGTTTCGGGGAGGGGTTCGGGTACGGCATAGGGTATGGGTTAGGGTTAGGGTTAGGGTTAGTGTTAGGGTTAGGGCTCGGTTTAGGGTACGGGTTAGGATTAGGGTACGTGTTAGGGTTAGGGTAGGTGTTAGGGTTAGGGTACGCGTTAGGGTTAGGGTAGTTATTAAACCTATCCCACTCTCTAGATACCCCTTAGCACGTAAAGGAATATTATTTGCGGGTCCAGCCATGGAAAAGAGTTTAGACACTAGGATAAAATAAGGAACACATACATTATAAAGAAATCACATTAGGATTCTCTTTTTAAGCTGTTCCTTAA